>NC_072731.1:127679078-127979078 GCF_026930045.1 Uloborus diversus | reverse complement strand
TTAATTTCAATTTAAAAAAAATGTATTGGCATAATGTGAAATTTATAAAAAAATAGTGGAAAAATTTATATCTTAAGCAATATTAATAATAATAATAACTTCAACAAATGCTACAAAATAAATGTTTTTTTTTTGCTCTCTACAAAAGCGATTCCGATCTGCCTAAAAATTTGTGGCTCAATTTTTGTAGGAAAATCCACTTGAAGACATTAATAGTACTTTCATTAATATATTTTACAAGTAGTTACAGACATGCATTATCTTTAATAGGTCATGTGTACTACAGTAACGGTCCATGTGGATTCACTAACTTAATAAGAAAATCACTTATCTGAAAAATTATAAATGCATAAAATTAATGTGTAGAGACACATTACCTAGCCACAAATAGTTGCTATATGTGTAAAAAACAAATAAAATTATTGACATTGGATTTAGGTCTGATTTCTAAACTCTTTTTTCTTCAAACATATGCTGCTTACACTGATGACATGAGATAAATGCGACAAAGGAATTTAAAAGTTCAATTGTTAATTGAGATGAAAGGATGATAATTTTATTCCTCCAAAATAGCTATGGGTACTTCATTAAATTATTACGGAACCTAGCTTTCAAGATTGATAATTTTTAATGAGGACACAAAAAATACTTAATATTTGTGCGTGTAGCAGAATGTAAAAAAAGTTTATCAATTCAACACATCCAAAAAATCTGTGGTGGTAAGAAGTGTTTAGTGAAACTTATTGTAGAAAATCGAACTGATCATTAAATTTTTTGATGAGATAAAAAAATAAGTAATAAAGCGGACCAACGTGCCCCACCTCCCTTACTTTCTCGAAAATATAAAAATAAAGTCTACATAGTATGTTAACTTATTCTGAAATGTATAGCTTATTCCTAGCTATTTGCAATGAAGTATGATCGAAAACCTTTTTTTGCTTCCGCAATTTGTTGCTGGTCCCCTAAATGAATAACAGACTTAATTTTTATTGAAAAGCGACAGCTGGAGCTCACTTTTTATGTGAAAAAATTAAAGAGCAATTAGTCTTTTATTTCTCGAGAAATTCGTAAAAATGAATTTTTCAAAGTGTCCGAATACTTTTGGTCATATTGTGTATATTAACCTTTTGAGACGTCTTTATTCATGTAAAGCAAGAGTGCATTTTACTATCTGTACACTTTGAATTCAGCGATTCTACTTATGAAAGAAATACTATTGACAAAGCATTTTAACAAATAATGAATCAACTTCCTAGTTCTGTTTCAGTTGCCATAACTCATCATCTTGAATTTCCAACTTTGAAAGTTTACACAGTAATTTAAGGACAAAACTACTTTGTTTTCAGTTTTTCACAACATAATACATACATGATTAATGTCTAGGTTCAATAACAGTTCACTAGTGTCATCGGTGTGGCAAATTGTGTTTGGCATCTCTCTAAACGTAATGGAAAGTTTCTTATGTTTAAAAATATTGTTTAACTCTTTTAAATTTATTTTATTAAACCAAAATTTAAAATATTTATTCTATTTCGACAGAAATGGGCTCAACCTTTGTATCAGAAAGGTACTTAACATAATGTATTATTTACATTGAGTTTAGCTATTCTTCCCACTTGCATTTTTGCAGTTTTGGTTAAAGTAGAACTTATGTGACAAGTTTCTTCTTCACGGCTCCAGTTCTAAAGAATTAATATTTTTTGGATATCAGCCGTAATCTACATGGCACATGAACAATCTTCAAACTACATAAAATTTACATTAAGGCTTAGAAGCCTAACGCAGAAACTTAAAAATCATGTGTTTTCAATAAAGAACAGTTTATGCATCATTCACATAACTATGGACATGGAAAAAAGGAGGCATAAAAATCCACCCCCCCCCAAAAAAAAAAAAAACTCGGAGACTTTTTACAGAAAGGGACTAAAAGTAACCACATGTCCCTTCGATGTACTTTTTTCTGGCTATGCCACTGCCAAGAATTGACTTTATTACACTTAAGACTATATTTGTGACTACAGTACATACATTTTCTACTTCAGACTGCATGATTAGTAATTTTTTCACAAGATTAAATTGTTATCCCCTGAAAAACTCGGAATTTTTCAATTAGCAATTTTCAACTACATTTCTTTCACAACCTTTATTAATGATGATTTCCAAAGTAACAGAAATGAAACGAGGCTTTTAAATGGATAATTATAGTAACGATAATAAAGCACAAATTTTCCAACCCCTTGCCGTGCGATAAGTGTTCACTGCCTTTTCTTAATAACTAATCGTTTGGAGATGACGCGCACACTAAATACCCGTCTCCATCTCCTTCAAACGAATTAATAATCTGAAAACAAGCGATTAATAAACCCTCCTCGCAGTTACGGTCACGTTCTTCAAAAAAGTCCCTAACCCTTTCCCCCTCTTTGCTAGCGGGTTCTAATCCCCGTGCAGATCCAAACATCACGAATGCAGGATTTACTCCTAATTTGAATAATTAATCCCGAGAAGACTTCGTCTCAACCCCTACCCCCCCCCCCCATTAATAGGAATTGGAAGTTGCCTTTTATTCTTGGAAAATGCCTAAGTTTTTTCCCTCTCAAGACGAATACCGTTGTAGTTTGGAAAATAATAAATAAATCTCTTTTTATCAATTTCTTTATGTATAAATATCCTTTTATGTATCGTCGCCTTAAAGCAATAGAAGGATAGCTTACTATTATTCCTGGGATTTGATGTCGTATTGCTGCTCTGAGGCGACGATATGTTACAGTGAAAGATCAAAAAGGGAGAATATTGATTTTAACCAGTAGTTCACTGATAATATTTGGTTTATAGCCGGTGTTTTTGGTATTTGAATATTGATGTTCACCGACTTATGTCAACAACGACCGAATATCGAACGACAGTAACACACACAGTTATATATATATATATATATATATATATATATATATATATATATATATATATATATATATATATATATATATATATATATATAAATTAAACAGCGGGTGCACCAAAAAAGTCATCCCCCATTCTTTGATGTAGGATTTCAAAAAAACCCTTGATCGTGATCTTATCGTTATCAGAAAGCCTAACTGATGATTAAGTGTTATAAGCAGTTTGTTATCAACAAGCAAAAGTTATTACGGAAGAGTAGAGTCAAAATTTCCTGTTCTTATTTTACATTAAATTTCGCTTCTTAATGGTTCACTGTAGTTTAACAGCATAAAAAAGTTGTTAATTGTTCTAGAATCTAATTTACGTAGTTCACAGGTTCGAAAAGAAAATTTCGAATAATCGAATAAAAACAGTTACCTGTAAAGTAAGGAAAACAACGTTAAAAAAAGCACAAATTTTTAACGTTGTTTTTCTTACTTTACTGTTCAGCACAAAGGTATTTATCTTATCAGTTACCTGTATTCATTCGAAAACCGAGTAAAAACAGTGGTGTACCGTTATTTTTTTCGGATCAAGTTCGTTGTAACGGGATTTCACTGTATTTTACACTAAGTTAACAGCAATGGATTGTTCTCCCCCTGAAGATGTTGGGATTTTAGAGACACCAAAGTCGTAACGATTTCTCCTTTCTGTGAACAGCTTCTTTTATTGCCAATTTATTGATTTTTTAAACGTTTACAAGTGCTGAAGGCAATTTTCCATTCTAGTGTGGAGCCAATTGTTCGTTGTAGTTCAGGCTAAATTTGCGATGTATTTCTCTGTGTGTGTTGCTCGTCTAATTTCTTTTCGGAGGTGCTGAAGATAAGTTTGATTCAGGACAATCAGGTCCTCAGTATCGAGCACACAAGTTTTGTCAGCAGCCCCAAATATATTAACCCAAGTTCTGTCAGAGATTTGATACCTATCGGAAACAAGAAAGACGAGAAGAGAAGTAAAATACAGTACACTGCGTCACGCTTTTCGAAATGTTACCGCTGCTGTGTAACTTAGACCATCACAACTGAGGCTGTTTGGTAACAAACATGTTGTTTAAGGAAAGAAATTGCTGTTCTACTTCGTTTTTTCTGGTAACTTCCATCACAATGTGCCATAGTATTCTTTCTTGTTTTAGTTTTTGATCTACATCTATCCCAGTGACAAGAAAATATAATTATCGTCATCTTCATATGTATATAATAGCGAATTCACTGACCGAGTAACGCTTATGACGTCATCAACAGTGAAACTCGCTCAATAGCATGATAATTTCATAATATTTTTACTTCTTTTTACAAAAAAAGGAAATATTGTATTCGCGAAAAATTTTTCACTCACAACTCGGCCTTAAATTCCATTTTGCTCACCCCTGAAAGAATGTTCAGTTTTTTTTTCGACCCGACCACTCGTACATATGTACCTAAGAACGTATAGACGCCCGAAATATCGATTTTGACGAGTCCCGAATTAATTACAACGAGTTTTCTCGTGACGTCGGTATGTACGTATGTATGTGCGTATGTGTGTATGTGCGTATGTATGTCGCATGACTCAAGAACGGTATGTCCTAGAAAGTTGAAATTTGGTACATAGACTCCTAGTGGGATCTAGTTGTGCCCCTCTCTTTTTGGTTGCATTCGGGCGTTTCTGAAGGTGTCTTTTGCCCCTTTTTGGTGGAAAATCATTGTTAATTTCGATGCAAACTCAAGTGGTGTTATAATTTGGCGGACACTTGGCGATATATCACCAGTCTTTTGGTCGCCAAGTTTTGTCGCCAACTTGGTGACAAATGTTTCAATTTTTTTAAAAAAATCTGGTTTCAATGTGGCCATTGTTGGTGATATTTAGAGAGTTAACTCTTGAATCACATTAAAATTGCAATAATGGGGAAATAACATTAAATTGGTGTAAAAGGAAGTCATGTGAGGCACACATCAGCTCGCTTGGAAATGTTTGAAATGCAAGGAAATGCTTTATTTTGACGAGGCTGAACTGGATATGATAACTTAACTGTGTTACTGGTAAGACTGTCATTTTAGCAAAATGAAGAAACCTAAAAGGAGTCAGCAGCTCAACGCTATCTAATGGAGTTTAGGGTTAATTAACTGGAGTTAGGGTTGAAATTTCAAATATCAAAATTTCACTAAACTTCTTGCTTTGTTCAAATGTAGAAACAGTTTTTATTCGTCATACCTTGACGGGCGGTTTTCTAGTATCAGAATAAGAAATGATGAAACTGTTATTGAATTCATACCTGTATGTATTTTGTGTTACAAATAACACAGAGAATCTTCTGTGTTAATTTGATAAACCGCTAGCAGGACTTCTTTTCTGCTTAATGATCAAATATGCATTTTCAGATTGTCACTCTTTCGGTGAACAAAATTCTGGCAAATCAGTATTCGAATAGTCTAGGCTCTGCTGTCAACCTGGTCTGACTATCTACATGATGAATATAAATTTCAACGCATCCGTTATGCTTTGCTGGATTTATTACTGATGCTAGATTTATCTCTGACTTTAATAATACCACAACGACTTAATCGCTGTCCCCTTGTTTCCTTCTCTTTTAACTGGGAGCTTGCAGTAGCTCTTCCTTACACTAAAATCTTCACATCTCTTCCCTCTTCGGAAGAGGAAATCGGACAGGATGAAGCCTTTGATGGGAGATTGTTTTGTGTTCTCACCCCTATCTGCATTGAGAAGGAACTGCACAATCCACCATCTGCACAAGAAGGTTGTGGATTGAGAGCAAGGGGAAACAAACTGAATTGTTTCAGATAGAGATTGGTTGGAATAGTATCAAGCTGCATAATACGTAAGCAAGTGTACTTTGACTTTATTATGATTCAAGTAAGCACGAGAGTCTGATCCTGCATAAATATATATTAAAAGCGTGTTATTTCAAAAATGTTTGAAAAACAGAAATTGAACTGAAAGTGTACTGAATTTTCAGTGCAAATCTGCTAGAAACAAAGGCAGTGGAAAATTATTCAATGTAAACAGATTAAAATTAAACATAAGAAATAAAGTATTACAAAAGATTTAGTATAACAACAAATAAAGCCAAGAAGACACACTAAGCAGGGGGGGAGGAGGGTGTCAACAGGGGAAAAATGTCACATTCATAATTTCATTTATAAATACCTTCATAAGACTAACTACCGCTACAACTTCGTGCATCCAATGAGTGACGTCACACTTAAAAAAAAAGGGCAGGGGAGGGGGCGGGAGTTCAAAGCGCAGCTTTTAATTTCAGCAGCGTATCTGTGCAACGGATTCTTAGAAGTCAGTTTCGTGCATCTTACATTAGTAGGATGCAGTCAATTGGTAATTACTGCATCACGAAGCCTTATTCAAGGTCTTGACCTTTTATGTACAACGTACTAACACAAATGCTTCATCGAAGTGAAGCAGTAATGTATTTTAGGAAAATAGCTTTTTTTGCTCTTATTCATTCATGGAATTTGAAATTTCAAATCTTGCATTGCTTTTGTTCAATAGAATAGCATATTATACACCATCTATTTTTCCAGTTGTTTGAGTGCTCAGTCGATTACAGGTTGCTCTTTCGTGTTAAGGAGCTTAGCACAGTGTTCCTTATAACCAATAAGGGGCATTAATTTTTAATGTTTTCTGCTGCTTTCTTTATATTTGAGTCCTAGAAGATTAGATCCATAGGCTTTGGCGGCAAACATTTCAGAATCGATAAACAATTTTAAGAAAAAAAAAATCAGTAATTAAAATCTCACATAGAATGAAGGCATTATCAATGGAGTGTATATTTTACACGCATTTTAATTGAAAAATGGATTGAATTCAATTGAAAGCTTATAAAGCGCTGTCCGCTGCTATGACAGTAAAGTTCGTCTTAAAGTTTTTGCAAAACCTTTAACATTATATAAACGTTATGTGCATCTTCTTACGTCATTATTATTTTCACTTTGAAAAGTGGACACTAAAGTTCAGGTAATAGACACTAAAAGCGCAGGTGTTCCTCGGGTGACTATTAATCAGCAGGTGAATTCATGTTAACGCTGATTAAGAGGCATAGCCGCTGCTTTTAACCGAATGAAAACAGTTATCAGAATTAAGTACAGCTTAAATAGAAGCTAATTGAATCGCTTAAGATCAAAGTCTAATTTATCCGGAACTAAGCGTTTGGCTAATACTATCTAGCGCTTCTCAATGTAGACAAAACATTGGTTGGATGCTGGCCTTAGAAAAGGATTTATCTTTGTCTGTTTGCTCATGAATAACACCTGACTTGACTGAATTAAAAATGGTTCAAAATTCAATCATTCCCTAGAAGGTAAAACATTCAAGGTATTTCCGAAATTTGAATTAATCTTTTTTATTTTAATTATATGAATTTTTTTATTACATTGCATATTTTAAGAATTTCTGTAATATGATTAAATTAACGTCGTATTTAAAAATGAGAAAAAATTATGCAAATGATCCTTTTTTTTAATTTTTTTTTTGAAAAATGTATCATTTAGAACAGAAGTCATTACCGTTGATCATTTTTTTTCGGCAAGGCTAAACTTGAAATAACATTTTTTTTGTTTTATCTAACTTTTGTGCATCAAACTAAGCAATTTTATTGAAAAAAAAAAAGATGAATGCATTCAAACATCTTTTTTTTTTCAAGCATACTTTAAAATTTAGGTTTTGAGATGTGGGTTTTTTCCTCTTAACTAATAGCTAATTTTTCCAGAAATATTTGGCATGTTGATTTCAACGTATGTTGTTTGAATTAATATGTCTCCATAAATGTGTCTATATCTGTTAAACTAGTAAACTAGTTTTCTTGACAAGTTGACTGCTAGTCTTTATTTGTGCTTATGTTCTTTAGGTGAAAACCAGATCTGATAGCAAAAAAAAAATGCTGTGACGCCGTATGCCTTTTAATATCTGAATTAGCGTTTGTTCATAGACGGTATGCATCTGCTTTTATCACTTCTGGTTCGGATGAAAAAAAATGTATTGGTCTGTTTTTTTTCCTTTCAGCATTATCATCCTCTCAGTCACTACGGGTAAGAATTTTGCCATTTTGGCGCGTTACGCGTTGCTTTAGATCCATCGTGGAAGGGGGAGGAGAAAAAGAAGTTACATAATATCGAACTAAACTTGATGCGTTCGTGCCTGTTGCTAACATTGGAATTATGAATTGAAGAGCTCGTCTGAGTAAAAACAAAGGTTTTTTTTTAGTTTTAAACGCATACAGCTGGCAATGAATAAATATCAATGACGCATTTTGAAAAAGTTTGGCAAAATAAATTTTGCAAGATGGCACTGTTTAAGTCAATTCAAATTAGAGTTTAATCGCAGTTGCTGCTTTAAAATATGTATGTTATTTTCTTATTTTGGTGATAATTTGTTGCGTGCGGTTAAGTGATAGATACTAATACTTAACATTAGTATCTATCACTGGTTAAGTTCGTTATTAAAATTTCCACCATTAAGTAGTTCAAATGTGATAGATCTAAGCCAGAATTCGTGAACTAGTTGCTCAGAAAGAGGAAGTGGTAATGCCGAGCTATTTCCTAATACGAATTTCTTTTTCTTTTAATTTTGTTTAAACTTTTAAATTGATATAATTTATATTTTTTAACTGTTTTGCGATCGAAACGTATAGAAGATCCCTAAAGATTAAAAGAAAATATATATGCATTTTTTTTAAATGTGAGACGGAGTTAGATATCCCTGTAGTCACCTCTTCCTATTGTCTAGTGTGAATAAGATGTGATTAAAGAAAATGCGCTTTTTGTCGAAAATAAAGCTTACGAATCGTCTGAAATCCCCATTATGTGCAGCTGAGCGTTTCAAACACACTCTCCTCGACGTAACGAGTTATCACCTTAAGAACCCTTTAATTTGTTTTTTAGCGAGTGAACTGATAAGTTTAAGGAACTGTATGAGAACGTATAACAGCTTAACGACATCCTTCTTTACACCGCCCTAACAGACCCGTCATCTGCATTCCTTAATAGCATCCTTCCAAACCCATTCCATTTACACATCTGTGCTTAGCCAGAACGATTCATTCATCTGGAGACAGAATTTCTGTGACAAAGACTTTAATTCTCTCTCGTCTGCGACACAATCCCTTCGTTGCTCTTGTCTTAGTTCGATATCTCCTTTTACAACGCATTCTCCGTACTACTAAATGCGAAATGATTCCAAGTTTCGAATAACCCTTTCCCTTTTCTCAGAGGGAAAGGCTTTTAATGTCAGGAGAAGCATTCCTTTTTTCTAATGCCTCCCCGAATTAGAACGGCAGAGATAACGGAACATTCGAACCTTCTCACCCTGTGGAAGTAGCAGAGGAAGGAAGAGTTCTTTTTTTGCTTATCACTTGCTCCTCTTTGTTTAGGGTCCCCCCGAATCGATTAGCCAATTTGGTTTATCGGTGGTATTTTCTTCTCTTAATTCTAATGAAGCCGTAAAATTGCGAACCGGCGTTCGAGAATAATGAGATTGAACGTTCGAGGCGGCAAAACAGCAAAAGCTATTCTACGATGATCTGTGTAACGGTTATAGCTTTTAGCAAGTATATGATGATAAAAATAAGTTTTCTGCTGTCATCATTTGATAGTTATTGCTTCACTTTTGCTTTATTGCAAATAAACTTCCCTTAAAAACTTTTTATCGTTTCTTTAAAGATTAATCTTTTCATAACAGCACTGGTGCAGGTAGGTGTAGTATCAAGAAAAATTCGTTAACGAGTACTGCATAGGTAAGGCATCTAAAGATAACTCCTCCCTCCCGATTACTATATGTGTACGATTGTAAGTAATAATTGTTTTGCAACAGGTCATGGCCATGCCCCAAGTATCTGTTCATATACTTATAATATTTAACACCGAAATTTTGTATATAAAGTACTTACGGTAATGTATGTTGATATTAATATTTCTTTTGTTTTATGGTGGAGTTAGTTAAAGTCTAAATACCAAAATATGTATATTTGGAGAAAGAGATACAAAGAGCAATATTCTAAGTGTTTTGCTTTGGGATGTTTTTAAAAAGATGAAAAAGAAATAAAACCCTGCGTTAATGAAATACAATTTCAGGATTAAACTTCAGTTGTTAAACTTTGAAGGTAATTTACCGAAAACAAATGTTGCAGTAGTGCAGCATATTTAATATGGTACAGTATTAAATGAGTTTTACGAAAGATAAAGAATTTGATATAAGCATAGGGAATGACAATTATGTGAAAATGTTTCTGGAAGATAATTCATGACATCTTAATGAAAAAAAATCTTGTTACTTCCACATCCAGAATTAATAAAAATACAGCGGAAATGATAAAAAAGAAAGGAAAATAATGTTTAGTAAAATTATTAAAGTAAAATAAATATGGATCCAGGTAACCGAAAATAATTAAGAAAAGTAAATATTTAAGACTAAATTTTAAACAAATAAAATAAGGAAATCCATCAAAATTAAGTTTAAATTTTGTAAGCGAAAATCAAATGAAAAAATGAGCATAGTTTAATTAAACAAAAGTACTGCACAAGTACTGCATAGTTGTTTGCTAAGTCAATTAGTGACTTTAGTTTACTTGTATTATTTTCTAATTGAAAAATCAATTTCAGATAAAAACGAGTTCGGTAATTTCTTATTTAATACAAATTAAGAGTGACATACATTTTTACTTTTTCATGCAAACTCAAATAATAGGAAGCGTTTATTAAATAAGCATAAAAGTATCTTCACTAAAATCCCATCCATGTTGAATGAAAGTTTACGTAAAACCAGCACCAAAATCCATTAATTAAAATAATAAAAAATCCTTCTAGAATATAAATTTTCGTGATGCTATTGACGAATCGTAACATTGATAAAAGTGTATAATAAATTAGAATATAATTTATAAATAGAGTTAAATAAAATAAAACGTTTGCCAAATTTGGAGATTAATACGTTAATTTAATCTTTTCACGGAATATAATGGGCTGTCAGGAAAACTACCTACATATTATTTCTGGTAGGTTGCTATTTATTTGCATTGCCAAGAGTGCCTTGCTATTGATTCCACATTCTAATGAACTATTTTTGATTTAAATTTTATTTAACGCTTTCATCCGGAAAGAAACAAGAAAATACGTAACCATATGTTGTATTGGTTAAATCAATAGACTCGTTGCAATTAAAAGTGCTTTCTGTTTTGAAAATCTAAAAAAAAAAGTGTGTTTGAGATACAATAATAAAAATTATATTGAATTGGATAATATTTTTATTTGGTGATTTATTATGTTTTCAAAATCTAGTATTTATTGAAAAATATTAAACCTCTGAAACTTTTCGATCTTCGAGCTTTGATGGATTATACACGTTTTAAGATGTTCTGCAAAAAAATTTCCACTGTTTTTGATTATAATTGAGTGTATTAGAGTGAGACAGTCAGTATAAAACACAAACACGTTTTTTCAAATATCGCGAAAACTCATTTCTACATATACGTACTGCCGTTTACCTGCACATGGCATTCGTGTCTACTTCAAGGATTCCTTTCCTTATATTTTGTTCCTTTTCCGTTAGCTGAGGAGGTACGCATCTTTTACATTATTTTTGAAATGTTGACCCCCCCCCCCCCTCCGGTATCAGAAACAACGCGACATCCTGCGACGTGCGTCGTAGATTCTTGCCAAAATATGTAGACTATTTCTTATTTAGACACAAAGTTAGACACGAAAAAAAAAGAAAAAAAAATACTAAAATTAAAAAGAAATAAAGATTTTAAATTTCAGCGAGCGAAGATTAACTGCATTTTCTCTGACATAAACCACAAGTAGTATGTACTTGTAGTCTTTAACTTCAACACACGATTTTTAAGTATTTCTCGTCTCTCATTTAGATTTGAAGAATATTTTATTGTCCATTCATTTAGAATAGTATTATTGGGATTTTTAGTTTACGTAGGAGACCGCTGGAGCAGATTCTACTGCTGGGTTCCTTTTCCGCTTATATATATTTCTGTCCATTGCTTCATAGTGTAACATTTTTGTAGCTTTTTTTCCTTCTCCGATACGTATATATTCAAATTTTTCCTTTATGATATCACCAGAATCTGTAAAATACGTTAGAAGATTATTCCAATTGGAATCACTTCGTAAAATGCAATTATCTTATTTAAAATTTTGATGATGTTCTGAGAGCTGTTTGAGGAACTTTATCAAGATAGTAAACGTGACGCTGCACCAGCATCAGTATGAGAAACATGCTAGTCAGTTACGGTTATTTTTGCAGCGTGAATAACTGCTTCTCTATATACGTATAGAGAAGCAGTTATTCTCTATATACTCATTTTAAAGTCCTTCCAATATTTAATCAATAATTTCCCGTCTTCGAATGGGAGGAGGTCGACTGGAAGGGGGGGGGGGGGAGAAGCTACGAAACGTTAAACAAATCCATGGGACCGTAAAGTCATTTGAGTTGGGGGATTTGAGAACAGATGGTATTGTTGAGGCCTTTGATTCATTGAAATTTGGATTATAGTCGATTGCACCCAAGCAAAATTGGGAAAGTCTTCTTTTCTTAAAAGAATCAGAGAACAGTTATTTTAATTGCATAAAACTAGCCTCCTCAAAGGTTTTCGAAACAGTACTTCACTGTCCAAAAGGAAACTTAATTTTAAGGAGATATTGTAGAACTTACCCAATCCCCAATTAAAATATACCAATACGAGGCTTTTAGATTTCTGATATCCCAATCAGTGCTGTTTATTTTTGCAGTTATTTAGAACCATTTTCACAGAACAGCTTTGTTATTATTTTCGTATAGGTACATTTCGTAGCAGTGATGAAATATTTACTTTAACCTAGGAACACGTGCCTGCAGTTTGGATAATAAATGAATCTAAGAACATGCGCTTTTTTGTGCCCAGTTGGTACAAATTAATCACTTACCTTCTACCGGTATATAATTTATGATTTTCGCTTTACTCCTGCAAGAATTATTTGGAATTTTAGACATTTATCGTCTTCTTTTTCAAGCCATTGCTTGCACCAGAGAATGAATCATTGTAATGAGATTCCTCTTAGAAGCCTGACATCCGTTCTTTTATGAGAGAAGTTGCGAACAGCCATTCTGCTTTTTTCTTTCCTATTCTCGCACAAAGGGAACAAGTTCTTTCCCCAACGTCGGATGTCCATTTAGATAACATTTTTGCTCCGTTACGAGCACTTGCCTCGTGTAGTAAATTTTTTTTCGTCAATTTTCTGTGCACTCAGAGAAGGCAAGGGGTGAGGGAGATAACGAAAAAAAAAACTTTCAACTCCTTGTATAATACGAAAATCTTCAAGTCGTTTCCGCCCGTGAAAACTTTCTCGGTCTAGTTTTCGTACTGAAATCAGTTGATACATTTATAAGGGTTAGGGAAAAAAGGCTCTTAAATCAAAATATTACTTTGATATATAATTAGCTGCTATTTTCCTCGCGTAAGTTTTCTAAATTGCACAGTGGAAGCTCTTACAACGAAATATATGTTTTAAAATTTTTTGTATGGGTATGAAATTAGATTTAGTTAGCAATGGATTCCTTGAAACTATTATATTGCAATTAAAGTGTTTGAAATCTGCTTAGTCTACTACAAAGAAAAATCTATATAATATCTTTCTGATGACTATATCGTCGCCTCAGAGCAACCATAAAATATCTAATCCCAGAAATAATAGTAAGATATCCTACTTTTGTTCTGATGCGACGATATATTCTTGCTTGAAATGTTTATAGCAGAGTTTCCCAAACTGTGGTCCGCGGACCCCCCGGGGCTCCGCTAGTCCATGCCAGCGAGTCCGCGGTGATATCCAGTTAAAACATTAAGTACAACTGAGATTGAAGGAAGAGTAATATTAATTAGAAAAGAAAGCAAATTAATGAGGAATAAAAAAGTTCTTACTTAAGTACATGCAGGAAGCAGCCCTCGGAACTCTCGAAAGTAAACACACTACACATTACTAATTTTGTGTACATGACGAAGTTCATATTGTTAAAAAAACTATTAAATAAAATGCAAACATTGAGGCACATACTTCAAATAAAGCATTTTCATTCCTAACTAAATTTCAAGTAGAATTATAATGTAAGAATGAAAACCGGAAAAGAGCTCTGAAAATTATATAGAACAATGAATAAATAAATTTAAAGTAAAAAAAGCGTAAAAATATATTATTAAAAAAAAGTAACGGTCTTTTTTTTGTGCGTGGTGGGGGGGGGGGGGGGTCCGCGAAATTCTAAAATTGTCCGGAGGGGATCCGTGGAGTTCTGAAGTTTGGAAACCTCTGGTTTATAGCATTAGTTTATACAGAATAGCGTTGGGCGGGGGAAAAAAAAAGAAATTATGAGAAATGTTAACATCGTACATCACACATTACGTTTTATCTTTGCAATTTATCCTGAACAATGCCGATTTTCTTCTAAATTGTACTGAAACAAAGGTAAATATTTTACTCCCTGAAAAATAGTAATTTTCAAAATGAGATTCTAGTTTTTTAAAAAAATAATGGTTGTTGGTTGGTTGTATTGAATTTATTGGCGCAAGAGCCTTAATAGGCTGTACTGCGGCAAAACAATGGGGTTGTTTCCTTCAGTCAAAAGTATTACTTTTAGTCACTGAAATTGATAGAAAGAGTAAAAAATATAACATGGACCCAGAAAATACTTTCATTTTCCCAACAGTTATTTTTTAATTAGTTTTTTAAAATGTCCGATTTTTCAAACAAGGCGTGGTCTTGATGACGTCACAAATGATGCTCTTTGGCGGGTCTTTCCACGTTATGATAATCAAGAAGCGAATTAAAATTCGCTCTACGCTTGCTATCAATCATATCGTTGCTAATACACGTGAGTAAAGATGCGAATTAAATATTTTTCTGCGTGAATGGCAACACTGAATGGCATTTCATCATTTGTGATGTCACACGACAAAAACGTTAACGATGAAAGCGCATCGATTTAAGTAATTTTTTAAAAATATTCAACTTGAACAAATTATTTAAAAAATGGTCAGATCCTATATTTTTAAGCATGCTGTTTCAGAAAAAAATACTTTAAAAATTTTGGAAACGTTGTCGATAAATAGAAAAAATGCCAAAAAAAAGGGGAACTTCCATTGAGAGTAAAGGACACAAAACTTCTTGAATCCTAAGAGTTTAGCCGAAATAAATACGCAACGTTTCAAATTTTGAATAACAAGCCAAAGGGGAAGACTGAAAAATAATTTTGAGAAACTTTAAAACATTTACAAAAGAACGAAGACCAGACGAAATCAAGGACAAAAGGATGAACACTAAATTACAGAAATAAATCCAATTTCCTAATGGAATGGGAACAATTTTGATGAGGTAAGTTTCCTAACAGTTCCTTCAAAGCATTTAATGGCATTCCTACCAATATTATTAGTGATGTATTACGGGAATGAGAATAGTAATATTAATTATAGCAAAAAACAAATTGAAAAGACAAATAACATAGTTTCAAAGCAGTACCAGAAAACATTCTTTGTTAAATTTATTTTTCAGTACAATACAAATTTTAGAAGAATATTTTTCCTTTGTTATGTAATGTTATGTGTAATCATGTTATGCGCAAGAAATACTGACCAAATTTAAAACTTCTTGTAATTTTTGCGTAGGGGAGAGTGGTCCAAAGCAGGCAGGTTTTTGAAGAACGCTCGAAAATTGTACTTTTGGGATTTTTATCGCAGCAGTTTCGGTTTTATTTCCTAGCAGGGTTCTCTTGAACTTCAAAATAAAAAGTGATTTTTATATTATTTCAAACCCAATATTTATTTATTACCAAGTTTTACAAACATTTGAAAAACTCGCTTTGCGCTACCAGGGAGCCCAAAGCGGGTAAGCTTAACTAATTGTGATTTGTTACATTCGCCAATCAAATATGAAGTTATAAATGATTAAAATAATTGACTAACTAACTGCCATTATGAAAAAAAAATGTAAAAAAGTAGTACTTATCCAATTTAAAGTCAGCACATTTGTTTATAAAGCATAAAGAAATAACTAATTAATTTAATAAGCTAATTAATTGCTATCCTAAAAAATAACTTTTTGAAGTTATACTTATCCTATTGAAATGGAAAATCTAAGTCAGCACATGTGTCAAGAATTATAAATAAATACATGATTAAATCCTATACCCACTATGCCCGACCCGCTATGCCCAAAAAGGCACGTTCTTATTTCAATAATTATAACCTTAAATTTAAAAAAGAAACAACCAAAATGACCGTCGTAGTTTATAGGTGGATGGTGTCAGAGTAACGTAATATTATTGACAATAAAAAAATTAGCTTGTCTTCATTTAATCACGAGTTACAAAAATTCATTTTTTTTATAGGAATGTATTTTTTTTATATTAAGCCTGGTTGCGCCATGCCGCTTCACTGATGCTTCGCTGGGACTGATTAAAACTCGGGGGTGTTCACGTAAACACGACATACGTATGCATCGCTGCTTACACACCATGAGGGCCGGGAGGGGGGCATATCAAGGCCTACCCGCTTTGGGCGACCTACCCGCTGCGGGCCACCCTCTCTTAGTTATTTAAAATTTATCATGTTTATCGCACCTATTTCCATTACAAAGCTTTTTATACGGCAGTACATATTTGATTGTTTTATTATTTTTCGGATTCTCATTTTGCACAATACTTACTTAACTGAGCAAGAATAGTGAAAATAAATAAACCTCTAAAGTAAACAAACATCTACACCTCTCTATGTAAACAAGGCCCATTTAAAAAAAATATATTTGGGAAGACCGGGGCACGTTTACGCATGGGGTACGTTTACGCAGTGTCCTTTTTTCAAAACGAATTATAACTGGAGAGCCAACAGTCATAATTGATGCTGCTCTAACACATATTCTTACAAGTTTTTGGGCATCAGTCGAGCTTCGTATCAGCATGCAGAAAGAATAATCTGTTTTCTACAAAGATGAGTAAATTTTGTGTCTAACGTTTTGAAGCTTATTGTGGATAAATAATACTTAGTTAAAGAAAAACAAATATGCAAAAAATAGCAGAATTTTATCCTTTTTTTGAGAATTGTATTTGTATGAACTGAAACGTTATTAAATTTTTCTGCACGCTAAAAATAAATCCAAACTTGGTGACGGGACAAGTTTACGCGTTGAACGTCGGAGCACCTTTATACGATCGTTCTTACTGTGTCTGTACGTGCCCCTGACACTTTTTTTCCTACAAACTGTCTCAAACATTTTTAGTATTTTCCGGTTATTTAGTTTTGAAAATTACCATTTAATTTTTAATTAAATTTCACATTCGTATCTTATAGCTTACACTCACATAGCACTGTCTACAGGCCCCTTCAGCTTCAGCTTTATACACTATTCAGTCTGTAATAAATTTGCTTTATATTAGCGATGGTGAGGCATTACGTTCAGAACACTAACAGAACCACTTTAGGGGCCAAAATAAATATGCGTAAACGTGCACCGTGTCCGGCGCAAGTTTACGCAACCGACTTGGACTCAAAATTGATTTTTTTTTACGTTTAAAAACACAAGCTGAGTAACAACTGAATATACCGATTTGGACTCCATTAACGGCTTGGTAAAACCGCAATGTCTAAAAATTCCTTACATAAAAATTAGAAAATTCATTGAAAAAAATCCTCGTAAACGTGCCCGGTCTACCCTAGTGCGTTTCTTCTTTCGCTGTCCAAAATTTTCTCTTAAAAGGTGAATGAGCTAAATAAGGCCTTGTAGTCCAATAAGGCCAATCAATCATTTTTAGTTTACTTTCCCAGTAAAAGTCAGAGATTGAAGAAAAAAGCATGAAACAAGGCTTAATTCATCATGAAATAATCGCGTAAAAATATCGCGAAAAAAAAAGAGAATAAAATAATTAAATAAATATCAAAAAATCAAAAATTGGAAAGTAGAGTATTGAGATGGGGGAAGATGTTGGTCGGTCTGTCTGTCTGTCTGTCCCCCGCCCTAATAACTTTTGAGTGAGAAGTCCGATTCGAACAATTTTTTTTCTTGTTCGAAAGATCTCGGCGAGGACAACTCATTCTCAAATTTCCTTTTTTGACTTGAACAGTTTTTTTTGTTCAATTTTGAACAGTTTAAATCCCTTAATATTCGCGCCTACGGAAAAACGGGAAGTCAATTTAGATTCCGAATTTAAAGGCGGAGTTACTCAAACAACGTTTGTTGGAAATAGATCTTGACGAACAACTCCTGACTCCGACTCCAAGAGTTTTGTCGCACCTGACTCCGACTCTGATTCCTGTATCTGAAAATTAGTCGAGCTCCAACTCCCCGACTTAGACTTCGTAGCTTTGGCAAAAAATTATACACGAAAGAAAATAACTAACTCCGACATTTGGTAATTCGACTCCGACACTGACTCCTTAATCCCAAAACAAGTCCGACTCCCCAAACATTGGCAGAGTTGCGGACTTTAAGGTTTAATAACAGATTCCAACTCCGAATCTATGAATTAAAAACTTTTGGCTTCCGAATCTGACTCTTTCGTCCCAAAATGAGATTGACTCCGACTCTGCAGACGTGGTTTTTACTGGAAAACAATTATTCCCAATACGATTTGTTTTTATTTTCACTCTTAAGCTTTAATTTATGTATTCAGTTTTTCGCGGATAAATTCGGAGTTCTTTTATGTTTCTACATAAAGATATGCGCAGACGATTTTTTTTTTTGACAATGAAAATTATTTCTTTAAGTTGACATTTTATTGTTTTATTTGATTGTGAAAGTACATCAATTCATTTAAAAAACTATTTTTTGGTAACAGGGGAAAAACAAGCGATTTTTTTCATGTGATGCATTTTTTAATGAGCTTATTAATTTTAATTCTTTTTTTTCTTTTTGAAAGAGGTTAAAGATTTTTTTTAATGGAATAAAGTATATTAGCAGCTTCGTTTAAAAGGTGCTGCAATTTTATTTGGTCGTTTCTTTCTTTCTTTCTCTTTTTTTACGCATCTAATTCTTTAGATGAGTGAGGCATATTTTATTCCTAGAAATCAGCTTAAAATATTTTGAAAAAAAATTCTGAAACAATTTGAGATTTTACTTTTTTTTCGAGAATATTGATCAGATACTAGAAAGTAGACATTGGTATACGGGAAAGTAGGCTCGTTTAGTTTTGGACGGAACTTCTTGTTTAAACTAGGATATCAAAAATTCGCTAGATCGTGATTTTATCGTCATCAAAAAGCCTGACTGATGATAAAGCGTTATCAATCATCCATTTGTTATCAACAGGCAAAAGTGTAGCAACATTATTATTATTATTATTACCACTATTTTTCTTCAGAATTTCAGAAATAATTTCTTTCTCAAAAACAATTTTTATCAAAAAAAAAATAATAATAATAAATAAATAAAATAAATAAATAATTTGAATTTTGACATCTTGAATTCAAATTATGTATTTCGCAATCACGAGTGTGTGTATGTAGGCGTGTGTGTTTGTGTGTGGGGGGTTTGTGTGTTTGTGTGTGGGGGGTATGTGTATGTGTGTGTAGGCATGTGTGTTTGTGTCTGTGTGCTGGCATAAGTGTGTGAGTACTTGTGTGTATGAATGTGTGTGTGTGGGGGGGGTATGTGTATGTGTGTGTTGGCATATGTGTTTCTGTCTGTGTGCAGGCATGAATGTGTGGGTAGTTGTGTGTGTGTGTGTGTAGTTGTGTGTGTATGCGTGTGTGTATAGGACATGGACGCAACCTGGAGACGGCTTTCGCTATAGTAGCAGCATCGTGAGGACCCGGTCGACGGTGATGGTGCGGAGGGTGGCGGTGAGAAAATAAAATGATAGGACATCAAAACAGTCAAGTGAGAACAATAAGCAATCGTGATTGCTCAAAAAAAAAAAGATTTTTTTTTTAAAGATAGGATTGGACCAAAATCTAAGATTATTGACACAAAGAAATAAAAATATTCATTGTGTCTCAGTCTTTCCAGGTCACCCAAAAGAGCTATTAAGTATCGATGCGATCTGTTCCGTTTCTTCAAACTATATAACAGAAAGGAGCTGTTATAACGCAACAGAGTTATTATTATACTAACCAATCTTTATAATATACTCGAAACTCACATTTTTTGTTGTTTTCAATATTTTCTTTTATGTTTTGAAAGTCAAATAACTCACTAACATACTCCAACAGAATCCCACACGCAGAAAGTTAGTCCAGCTTTTTTTAAGAGTATGATAACAATGATGAGATACTAAAATGCTAAATCAAATAGAAAACATCAGTGAAGTTGTATTGTGTTTATGCTTTTAATTGAAAATTTTGTTAATGAATTTAACAGTATGAAGTGCTAAAGCAAACTCTGATAACAAAATTTCTGTCATGATAGCTCGAACTTTTATTCAAGAGGGTCTGAAGGAGTGGTGTCCTCCCTCTGATGCTCCCGCATCTGCAAATCGGCATTTCTGTATTTTGAGCGTCGAAATCAAGTAATTAGCTTAGTTATGAAAAACCGGGAGCTGCGGTATGAGTAAAAATGGTGTATCAGCGAAATCTATACTTCGGCATATTTGAATCTATAAATTCCGGTATAGATAAATTTTAATTTTTAATTGTAAATGTTGAATAATTTTAACGCGGCACACAACCCAGGTAGATTTTTCATAGCCCTTAAGCCAAATTATGGTAAACCTTTTCGTTACGGATGGAGCATTTTATTGTTTATTCTACTATTGTTTCCCACTTCAAATTGAAGTGGGAAATATAACCCCACTTCTTGTCATATTATTCCTACTGTTCTTCTTCCAGTTATTAAAGTTTTATCAAGTTTCGTTTCTTAAAAGAGTGCAATGAATGCTAGAAACATTCCTATTTGAGAATCGAATCAAGTGTTAAAATGGAAGTTCACAAAAACAGTGAGAAAAGTTGCCAAGTTGACCGGAAAGTCCCCTCCGCAACTGATATGCAATACCAATTTCACTAGAAAATTAAAGTATCAAAACCTGCTGATCTTCACATTTTTGATTTTATTTTCATTAGTTCAATTGTATAAAGCGCTTTTTAATTCATTACGCTACGTGCTTTGTCAGTGGGATTTTAATTAGTATATATGAAGCAACCTGTTCCAAATTGAATTGTCTCTGACCTATCCATAGCTATAAAAAAAGTTTCCGTTGATGGTACTGGAAAATCTAGCAATTCTGAAGAGAGGAATTTGAATCGATTTCAATGTACCGCTGACATTGAATCATTTTCCTCGAAATGAGTCAGCTTGAAGAAAAAGGAAAAAAACTCTAAAAATGAAGTAAATTTCTACTTGAGAATAGCGACATTAATCCTACAAAAACTAGCAAAAACCTTAAAAGACATTTGTTGCCTATTGAAATCGATATTCATTTTTTAAGCATGCAGCAGAAATTCCTCACTACTAGTCGAAGGACGAAAAGTATAATTAAAAGAAAAAAGAAACAACAACCTTTGATGCTTTAAATAAAGCTGATACACGGTTAAAAATTCAGGTAGATTTTCTGGTAATTGTTACTGTAAAATGGCGAACTTACAGCATCGCTGATTTCCACGGTAATTGATACCGGAGAAATAAGCGATCCCAGCGCCAATTGGTTGCTGTGGCCTACCGAGGAAACCGTACAGTTTTACAATAACATTTAATTTTTACGGTAATAGTTACTGGCAACATGGATGCCAGTAACAATTACCGTAATTTTTCCGGAATTTTTTAAACAGTGTTCGATTATTTTGGGCCAATTGTTTTAACCGGGGACCATAAATAATAGGAAAATATGTGTTTTCTGCGATGATACAGGATTTCTGTTTTTGGTTATTTGTCTAACTTCGTCAGAATTCGCGAATGAGAACCGTTAAGACCTCAAAGTTTTTGCTATTTTCCCTGAATACGACATTGAAAGTTAAGTTCCCATCGATTGATGATTTCATCGATGTTTGTTGAACTTTATAAACGTAAGTTGAGGAATTCCTCGAAAGTATTTGTAGAGGCATTTCAAGGTGTCTTTTCACCATGTCACATTACCCAGAAGTCAGGGCCATAGTTAGTGTGCTAAATCTGATTCGTCGCGATTGCGAGAAGTAGCAGTAGTAGGCAATAAAAAGCATGACATAGCCTATTTCTAGATACTGGAAGACTTCTGAAGCTGCAGGAAGGGGTTGACGTGCCTTTGAAGACAGTTTGAGATTATCTGCCAAGCATCCCAATCAATCCCTAGACATATATTCGGATTCAACTTGTTATCATATTTTTATTCTTTTCTTTTCTCTTATATTTTTTAAGAATTCAACGCCATGTGCATTTTGAAAAAAAAAAAAGAAAGAAAAGGAAATAAGATATTTTGATGTAGGTATCCTAAACTTTGAGAGACAGAGATGAAGAAAGAGAGAGAGAGAAATCATTTCAGGTAATATGTAATAAATATTCTTATGTAGACAAAATGAAAAAGGCAAAATGAAAAAAAAAAAACATATTAAAAACAAAAAACAATTTAATTCAAAACTCTACCTTTTTTTTAAACAAAAAAGATATTCGATGTTAATGCCTATTTAGAGATGTTAACATCGCGTTTTAGTAGATGCGGTTTACGTTTTTCTAAATTAGTAACATTATATCAAAGCTAAAAAGCTGAACGATAAAAAAAAAAAGAAAATTAAAAGCTGTAAATTTCAAAACTTTTGTACTTCCGTTCTAAGGTTCCGATTCTTGATGACTTAAGCCAAAGATACAAAAAATCTAGTTCCGCCGCAAATCTTTCCATAAATGGGGGTGAGGAGACATTCCAAAATATTCGAATCTTTTCCGCTTCGCTTGGCGTTTTTAATAGGGCCGCTCCGGAACCCGTATTTGCCGCTTTTCACTTTCGAAATTGGAGGCAACGCGTTACAAACGAGATTCAAGTTGAAAGGATAAATCATTTTGATATGATTATGATAATAACGATGTTTGAAATTCAGTTCGTAATAAATGCGCAGTTTTTGGCGTTATTAATTACAACTTATTGGTTGTTGCTACGATGTGTATTGTTATTATAGAAAGTAACAGCGCACTTTTCTTTCATATTTGAAAATATTCTAAAACAAAAGATTGATCCCATGATAACTTATTCTTTTCGATAAGATTTTTTTAACATTGACGATTTTTGCATGTTCTATTCTTTGAATGTAATGTAGGTCTGAATTTCATAAACTTCCATTAAAATACATGCTTAATTAAAGGTTCTAGGCTTCCTCTTGCCAAAAAATCCTAGGTAATTTTAAAAAAAAATGTCCGCCTAAATTCGCTGCATTTTCTAGAGTAATAATGTAGCATTTTAATGATGTTTGTGAGTTCCTTTTATTTGCTTTCTCAGAGGAATGTATCATTTGGAAGCGAGATGAATGGTTATAAATTGGCGCAAGCTTTTTAAAACATGGAAACTGTCTGCAATTGTCGGTGCTTTTTAATCAAAAAACAGCAAAGGAGCTTTTTCGACATTTTCTCGGAATCACTTCTGCTTGCGCTCACACTATTTTTTCCTCACTCGACATTTGATAATTCAGGCGAAACTTCTTTTTCCCGTCTCTTTTTCCGAATTCCGTCGCTTTTTTAGTTCTGTAAAAAGTGCGTAATGTATGCGTGTATCGTTCTGGAATGGTGCCGCGACCGCGGAAAGACGCTTAATTAGGCCTAACGACAATACGATGGTGGCAGAACATTAGTGCACACCTGGGTGCCGGTTTATGAATGACAAGTGGGTTACCACATTTGGCTACAAATCTGATTTTCTTAGAGTGTGGTGAGAAAACAAGAAAACGTAGATGTATAATTTATTCTTGTGTAGTTTTACCTTATTAAACAGGTCATTAAAAAATCTTTTTGACTTTTGCACAAATGAGAGTTAATTTCTAGCATTCGAAAACTAAAATAGATTTTGAAATGAGTTTGGGTTAGGAAAAAATGTATTCATTTAGATTGTCAGTTAAACCAACTAAGTCATTAGATACAGTAATGTGGTTTTGATCTTCTCGGAGCTTAAAAAACTACACCACAAAAAAACTGCTCTCTGTCACATGAATCGTCATATTCGAGTTAGTGAAGAAGAAGTTTATGCTGTTTTTCTGCAAAATGGGGCCATTGTAAGATTTATGAATGTTCTGCATTTTGATCAGAGTTATATAACATTTACAAATCTCTAATTATATCTGTTGGTAAAATAGCAAAAGAATAAGTTATATAGTTATCTTGGCCATGTAATAAAGTATGGGAGATCATGGCAAGATGTTTATATTATAAAATAAACGAAATTCTAAACGTTCGACAAGAATCGAGAAAAATAACACATAAAACAAGCTATTGTGAGCCAAGACTACTGACATTATGACACCATTGAAAGCTGAGAATTCGATTACCCCAAGTCAAACGGATTTTAAACACAATACAAATAAATGCCACAACATGATTTTGAAGCAGCAGTTTGAAATGCAAAATGCCAAAAGTAATACACATTATTTTTTTGGATCAAATTAAAAAACTGAAGAAAAATAATTTAAAATATGAAAAAAAAAAAGATCAAAATTTAAAATCCTGATAAAGTTTTAAAGTTAAAAAAAATGTCTTTTTTTCCACCTTGAGACTTTTTTTTAGACCAAGCTTCATTTCTGTGGGGTGTCAGGAATATTACTTTTATTAAGTTTTGCTTAGGGGTTAGTATCAGTTAACTCTTTGTCCAGGAAAGCCGGTAGACGGTAAGATATGGAAGAAATGCTAATATTTTAGTTTGAGTAACTAAAAAAAAAAGAAAAATCTGTTGCATATCATGATCCCTCGTGTACCTTATTTTTACTTGACAGCCATGATTCCAGTACTTAACTTCCAATATTGGACTATTTCAAAACCAATGCCTTTTCGCTTTTTTTCCCTTGCAATCACATGCTGCAGATTCTTGACAGAAATAATAATAAAAAAAAGTTTAAATTTTAAAATCTTGAGTTTTAATTACTTTTTTGGCAATCACGAACTGCGATAGGACCCTACTCGTTGGGTTTCTTGTTTCTACTAATGGCTCTTATCGCAAACATAATTTGAACTCAAGACTTCAAAATACAAATGAATAACAGGCGCTGGTATTCATTTGAATTTTGTTATGTGTTGAATACTGTTTTTGCGTCCGAAGGATTGTGTGAAGTCGAAAAGGTCGTTCATAAATAATTCGATTCCGAGGCACGTGGATCCATGCGCTATGTTTATAATGGACGCCTGCATTATGAGTATAGAAAAATAAAAATCAAAGGACGCGGACGGACGCTGACGACATTCAATGGTCAAGTGAAAACAGTAATCAATTCGTGGTTGCTCAAAAACATCAACAGTGTATGTGGTTCATGGTTGTCAAACAATAAGCATCTCCATGTAAATTATGCCATTTCAACTATAATTCAGTATCTGTATCACTGGTTACCACTAACAAATATCAGATAGGCTTCAGAGCTACAACTACCCCTTGAATACCGCAACAATTCTGCATTCAGATCACATTTTATCACAAGATTAACTACTACTGCATTCCGTTCACTTAGAGCCGCTATATAGATAGACCGACGCATCAGCTTAAGTTTAGCCATTTTGGATCGGATTTTCATTGTTGCACTGCTATTGTTACCAAGCAAAGTTTCAGATTTCGCCAAATATGCTGAAAATAATATTTTATCTAATAAACAATTCACGTGTGCTGCTAGTAATTGCTCATAGTGAACAACCACCAAACGCGATAACTAGTCAGAAAAGGCAACCACTCAAGCACGTGCTCCAATCCAAAATGGCCAATCTTAAGCTGATGCGTCGGCTTGCATATATATAGGGGCCTTACATTCACTGCATCCAGCCTGTACGTCATCGTTTTCACTAGCAGGTAAACTTTCCTTGAGCATTGTGTGATTTTGATCCAGTCACTGGTCGATTTACCCATATATCATAGCGCAGTGATTTGGGGGGGGGGGGGGATATATCGCAACAATATTTAACTCTTTTCTTATTTATTATATATTAGCGTATTAGGATTCGTCAACCGGTTAACCCCTGCCTTTTAGTTACGCCGTTGATGGCAAAAAAAAAAGTTCAATTAAAAATAAAGAAATCGAAAAGGCATTTTAAATTTCCACGAAATAAATGATTAACGGGCTTCCAAACGGGAAGTACCAAAGGCCGTCAAATACTGATCTGGTCGATAATCAAGTCTTGACTATTTGGTGTTGTTTATTAAAAATCACCTTCCCTAGCTTTTGTTACAACCTAACTTTCCCTGCTTTTTGCTGTTAACTTCCCGGAACATTGACGAACCGCTCTTTTTTAGGGTTGCCAAGTTCAAACGCACTGAAAGGAGACGAAGAAAACAGGGAGAGAGTGAGAGTAGGAGCGGTGCAAGAATTTATTATTTTTTAAACGCTCTTTAACCACCGGAGTGAAAGTAAACGTGATGACTTGTTGGGGGTATTTTCGAACTCGTTAGTCAATGCTTTTTCGCTAATGATGGCCATTTTTTCGCCATTCTGAACATTCGAGCACGCGACTCCCAAATTTCTCTTTTTGAGATCACTCAAGAGCAAAAATGGAAATTTTGTACGAAATTCCAAGAAATATTCTTTCCGCTGTGAATATGGAGTTTGGCGTCTCGTAAACACTGGTATGGATATTTTTTCATCCCTTGGGAATGCTTATTTTTCGGAAATGAAGTAAAAACTTTCAGTCACATGCACATATAGATAAAGAAATTCGTAAGATACATTCAATCTTGGATTTAAAGAATTTTATTTCGTTTCAAAATGGGAAAAAGAAATGTATATTACATTAAGGGAAAGTAGTACAAGAAAAATGCGACGGATGGAAATGTTTGCGAGCACAAGTGGAATGTTGCATAACAAATTCGTCTAGAACAATAATACTTTTTCACACACTACTGCCAATTTCTTAACATTACTTCTGTATTTCTCTCTTCTTATTTTTGGTTTAAGCTCCATATTATTTATAGTATGCATTTTTAAGTTTTAGAGCTATTTTATCAAGTCAAGTATTTCTTTTTGAAACCCCCCCCCCACTCTTAGTATTCACAAAAAGGGAATTAAAATCATTTTTTCTTTTTTTTAAAGAGTTAGCGTTAAAACTTAGTGATATTTAACTACTTATGTTTTAAACAAGAATATTTCGAAACGAAGACTATTTTGAATATGCAATAGTAAGCTGCGAATTCGTGTACGCGTTTGTGTGTGTTTTAGTTTCGAGTGAAACGCGTACTAAGTTCAAGTCCTAGCGACGCATAGGCTGTTCTTGAAAGTCAGCATCTGTCAGGGCAACTATTACATCTCTTGCCACACAACAGATGAGAACATGCCATACAATTTCTCCATTTATACTAATCATTTTCAGAGCCCTTTGCTTCTTAGCTACTTTATGTGTAAATTTACAAGTGTTTGTAGAAAAAGTTTGGAATAGTAAAAAAAAAAAAAAAAAAAACTGGATTATGGGATGGAGAAAAACACCTCCTTATATAAGACGATTTCAAAACTGAAAAAAAAATAATCTTATGTAAAAACAATGTCGTTACGGCTTTTTAAAAAGTCTCTAAGTAGGCAGAATATATTGAGATTTCACCGTTTATTCCTGTAAAAACAAATAGTTTTATTGTTTATGTTGATTACGTGGCTTGGGTCCCGTGTTTAAATTTTTGCCACCCTGACATCAGTTTTTGATGAAAAATGAGATTCCAGTTTGCTGACTATAAATGATAGTGCTTCATTTTACAATGTGACGTTGTTGCTAAATATAGTAACATAATGCCCCTGTCAATTGCAACCATTTTCTGGTGTAGAATCCCCCTAAATGTTTTAGTTATTTCCATTTAAAAAAGCTTACAAAGAATTAAATTGTACCCAAGGAATCCACGTAGAGTTATCTCCTTTATATTTTAGATACATATACAACTCAACTATCTGTCACCTGCTCTAACTTTCCATTCTACTATGTTCTGAAGCTGTCGAATGCAGAGATTTATGCTTTGACATTTTACAGATTCACCAAAAAAACTCCCTCTTACGCACTACCTTAATAAATAACAAGGAAAGCAACCCTTATAATCCAAATTTTACTGGAATGATGTATTAAATTTGGTAAATATTATAAAGGACAACTTTTATTAAAAAACATCCAGTACTCCAGCAGCCTAAGAGGTCACCTGAATGTCCACTTCTGATGCGAAACACTTTATCGGCCGAGAAAGTTGTTTTACGGAAAACTATCCTTCGAACTGGGTTGTGCGATCATCGCGACATAGTGGAATCTAATAAAATGTGTGATTTTTTATAAGAACCAGTGACGTTCTCTCTCCCCTCCCCTTTTTTCCTGGAGAAAAAACTTTTCATATTATGGGATGTCAAACACTGGTGAAAACAATTTGCGAGCGGCTGAGACGTTTATCCTTCTTAAAAAAATAAATGAAAGAACTAATAAATCTTTGAATAAAGCTTTACTTGTTAAAGAACTGTTACAAAACAGTTTAAGTGTTAATAATAAAATAAGCAGTTACCGTTATATAATTATACTTAAGTAATAAGACTTGCTGGAAAGTCACAAAAAAAAAAAAAAAAAAAAATACGGAAAAAGAAATCACAAAACTCTTGTAAAAGATGTGGTGTAGCATTATCATGATGGTGTTTTCTTTCGTTTTCATTCCTTCTTTCTTATTTTTAGTAAAGATAACTTTTAACGTGGACGCGTAAAAATCTTTGAGGACTGGTCAAATTCTTCTGCGACCGCAGCTTGAGAATCTTTGCCTTACATAATAACACTCTCGTGTACATTATACACAAGAAGGATACATTCAAGCGGCTCAAAAAAGTGAAATCTCTTTTACTTCCAGATGAAGCATGTTTGATCTTCTCTTTAATAATCCCCGTTTTTTATGCTATTCTCATTCAAAACGAATCTCAAAAGTATTTGTAAAAGCAAAAGCTTGCACGACATTTGTGCTTCTAACGCATTAATCACTTTCAGTCATAAGTCAGGAGCGAATGCCTTTTTTTTCTTTCCTTTCTTAGTTATAAGAGAAATGCTCTGAGTTTAACGAGCAACATGTTTTGCCTAAAAGATCTTTTGCCGTTGAAAAAAAAAAATCTCTTTTCGACCTCTTTTTAAAATGCATAATTAGTGAGTGAGTAAACTGTTTGATATTCAGCCTTCACTGGAAAGAATTAAAAATGTTTGTTATCGATGTAGAGAAGTTAAAAAAGGTAAACGTGGAGCGTTAATAAGTTACAAGAAATCGTTATTGAAAACAGTCCTTCTTTAAATACTCTAGCTAAAATATTTAAAAAGAATAAAAATAAGAGGCTTAACAAAGATGTAAGATTTTTTTTGTGAAGATAAGCGAAAGAAAAAAAAAGGTGGTGTTAGTACTGTGCAAATACATTTTAATGTAAGTAAACACATGTTTCTAGGTTCAAGAATAGTTTTTCTTTATTCTGAACAAAAATGAAAAAAAAAAAAAAGGTTAAAAAAGGTACTTTTTGAGGGGGAAGAAAAATGTTGGTTAAGAACTTGAAAAGAAAAAAAAAATGAAAGAAAAGGGAATTAAATAATTCAACGAATAGACCAAAAATAATTCACTGGACAGTATCTTATGCACACACACACAGCGCACATGGAGGTTTGATGACATTAGTTTGAAATATTGACCTCTTTTTTGTTGATTTGCTCTTCTCTCCCAAATTGTTTCTCTTCTACTTTATTATTTAGAGTTTCAGCTGTACCTTTTGCTTAGAAATTTTTCTTTCTCAGTTTTACAGTCCCTGCTATTTTTTTAGCTGGCAGTATGAGCAATATTATCTTTTCTAACGACACCGATAAAAGGTCTTAAAGTTTTAAAAAAAGTTAATACTTCTGCAAATGGATGGTGTGTGTGTGTGTGTGTGGGGGGGGGGGTGATATATGTATTTTGACTTTGGAATAGACATTTTCTAATAGAGCTTCCCTGAATTAGTTCTTATGTAATATAATTAGTATTACGGAGTATTACGTAATGTAATTATGCTAATGTGATATTCGTAAATAATATGCATTTAAAACAAAATATATTTAGTACTGGGTCATTCCATGTGAAATGATCCGAAGTTTCTTCATCACATTTTTGGATTTCTTTGAAATTTGGTTCATCGATTGTACCCTTCAAGGTAATTAAAAGTCCAAATTTTTAGATTTGTATCTCTTATTTTTTTATTTATGAGAATTTGATTTTTGGAAAAACCATCTTTTCTTCATGGATGCATGAACATAAAATGGACGATAATTCAGCATCAAATATAGATTGAAAGATTTGGTAAAAATTATTTAAAAGTACATTAGTTGCTGTTTAATATGATATGCAACATAACTAATTTTGTAAAAAATTTCATTTTTAATGATTTAAATTTAAGTTAAAAATTTAAATTTCTCAGAAAACATATAATAGTTTTTTTTTACCAATCTACAAGTTCATGCCAGTTCATTTCAAGCATAGTCATGTTTACTTACTACTCATCTGACCATCACCAGTAAGAAAATCCCATACTTAAATAAATAGAATCTGAAAAATATCATTATTTCTTAGGTCAAATTTTATTCAAAAATTCATAAAAATATGATCCTATTGGGATCCCAACTTGAAATTTTGCACAAATACAGATAAAATACACAAAATGTTTTGGGAATTCAAAAAAAAAAAATCTATTATATGTTTTCTGAGAAATTTAAAATTTTAAAAATGAAAATTTTTACAAAATTATTTATGATGCATTTCATATTAAACAGCAACTAATGTACTTCAAAATACTTGTTACCAAATCTTTCTATCTATATTTGGTGCTGAGTTATCGTCTATTTTATGTTCAAGCATCCATGAAAAAAGAGGGTTTTTCCAAAATTCAAAGTCTCATAAATAAAAAAAACAAAGATAAAAATCTAAAAATTTGGACTTGAAGCTTACAATCGATGAGCCAAATTTCAAAGAAATCCAAAAATGTGAGTGAAAAAATTTCTCCAGTTTTGGATCACTTGACATGGAATAACCCTAATGTGATTTCGATAGCTTAGTTATATAAGTACTATTACAATGCAATAAAAAATACAAGTACTATTAGTACTAAATGACGAATAAATATCTTTGTGCTTGAATAAATAATGAAGGAATTACAAACGTTTTAACGCAAAAAAATTGCAATTACTGCATACACGTGTTTCGGGGTTATATACAATGAGCCTTTTTTTCAATGCAAAGTGTGAACTTTTGGATGAAAAGTCATAAAGAAACACAGAGTCCTACGTATACTGTTGCATGAAAACTGCTGAACAAGTACTGTGAAATCCCGTTACAACGAAATTCAAGGACCGCAAATCTTGTTCGCTGTAGCGGAAAATTCGTTTTAATGGAATTCAAACAATGTGATGGAAATTGAATCGGGACTGAAAATGTATATCTTTGAAATGTAGGGTCTGGTGGGGTAAAGTGGTCATAAAATCGTAGGTTTCCAACTTAGGTTTATAATAAATGCAACAAATTCTTTAAACACTTTAACTTTTTTTGTTGTTAATTTACATTGCATCATTAAAGAACACGGTTCATTGAATTTTAGGAAGAAAAATATTGATTTTAGTAGTTTTATAGAACTTTCTTTTCCCTATGTTTTTATGACCACTTTACCCCATGGGGTGGGGGAAAGTGGTCATAGCATGGGGTAAAGTGGTCATAATTAAAAATAGATGCAAAACCATTATAAAGAACCGTAATACTTGTATATTTCAGTTGTTTTTATAGCTAGAAGTATATTCACGAGTACATGCGTGTATACACGTGTTATACACGAGTAAACACGTTCCTATATGAGTAGATACATGTATACATCAGATACATGCATGCACGTGCCTACTCAAGTATATACGTTTTTTTACGAGTATATAAGCATGTATACGTGATTACCTACAGGAGTGTATACGTGTCTACATGAATACAAACGTGTCACATGTATATACGTGTCTCGTATATGTACGTGTCACGTGTATATACGAGTATATACGCGTATAAACGAACATCATATGCACGTATACACTTGTATCTCGAGAAAATACGTGCATACTTGAGTATATATGTGTATAGTAGACGTATATACGCATATAAGTGTACATACATACATATACGAGTGTACACGAGTTAATTCGTGGATACATCCAGTGCGTCTTTGTACATGTCTACTCGCGTATATATAATATGGAAGCACGAGTATATAGGCATGTATGCGTGAAACACGATTATATACCTGTATAGACGTATATACGTACATTTACATGTATACACCAGTACATGTATGTATACACGATAATATACGCTTATATACATGTCGGCCTACAGAGTGAATCTTAGCTCTTGGGCAAAAATCAAAGGGGTGTGAGAGGGGAGGATAAGAAGCAAAGAATCATAAGAAAGTTATAATCACTGACGCGCTATATGCACACAAAGACAGAAACTGATGGATGCAAAGCAAGGCAGAAATTTGTCGCACAAAGATGATTTTACCTAACATTTTAGTTTTTAAGAAATATTTAGAGCAGTTGTTGAAAGTTACGGTCTGTAGCAGCTCTAATACACGCATCGCAACAAAGGCGCAGTGGCTGATGAAAGTGTTTCAAAAGTCTCGTTATTGCAACAGAGAGGGATCTGTGAATGCAACGCATGTATTACAGCTGAAGGCCGCAAATTTCATCAATCGCTTTAAAACTTTCTTAAGTCCTAAAATGTTGTGTAAAATTGTATTTGTGTAATATATATATATATATATATATATATATATATATATATACATATATATATATATATATATATATATATATATATATATATATATATATATATATATATATATATATATATATATATATATATATATAAATTTGTGACTTTTTTTTTTGCATCCATCAATTTCTCACTTTGCGTGCATGTAGCGCGTCAGCATTGTGTTTGTGACCATATGTTCCTTGTTGATTCTTACTTCTTATTCTATCCTCTAATACCTTTTAATAATTTGCTCAGGAATGTAAACTCACTCTGTATACTTTTATATCATATGCTTGTATGTAAGTGTCTACTCGAGTACGTACGCGTATATATAAGTGTTCTTATATATACAAGTATAAGCGAGCATATACGTGTATAGTAGAATGTATAGCTGTATAGATAAAAAATACTTGCAGATACCCATATACGTATTTATTGGTGAATTTATGTGAATACGTCTATGGACATGTCTACACGAGCATATATACGTATATATACGCATATGCTCGTATATTTAACCCCGTTTACTGTAAAAACAATACATATTAAGTAAAATTAATATTTAATTTGTATCTGCCTTATACCTAAAGATTAAGTGACATTAGAGGAACAATATTCGTTAGGCCTAATATTATGACCACTTTACCCCATCTAGCTTAAATTGTTCTAAAAAATTATCTAAAATAGATTCAGCTAACTGCTAATGAGTAAGAGTTCTTGAGACATGTAGGAAGCTTCTTGTATAGTCAATCTGTTCCTAATTCTAACAAACAAAATTTCCCATGAATGTTAAAATAGGTGTTTAAATTTTAAAATTTTTCATGTTCACGTGAAATATTTTTTTTTACCGAATAAAATTTTGCCAGTTGTAAAATTTTATATTCAAAATGTAGTTTCTAACTGCCTTACTCTAAAATGAAATTTTCAAATTCATTCGAACATTTATTTCCAAGCTATAGCCATTTATTTGGCGTATGACCACTTTACCCCATTGACCACTTTCCCCCACCAGACCCTATATTTCGTTGCATTGATATTGGTTGTAATCGGACTTCCCTGTATTTTCTAACATTATACAATACTATTTCTAATTCTGTATCGATCACATTGGCGCAGCAGAGGCTTCTTTTTAAAGAAATGCTTATTTAAGGTGATGAGTGTAATTTCAACACGCAACGGAAGAAATGAAGAGGACGCGTCTTCATAAGTTTAATTTTCGTAATTAATCGAAACATGGCTAAAACTTGCCCACAGGAGCTCACAGTCGGAGTTTGAACTTCGGTCAGATTTCTGAGTATTTTAAGGGAATGCTGCTTAACATTAAAAGCATCTGTTTCATGTTATTTTGCTATGTAACATCAATAAATGTAATTTAGAAATAAAATCGATAATTTCAATTTTAAAAAAGTAAATAACTTTTCATCCCAATATTCCCAAATTTGATTAAACACTAATTTCATGCGGTCACACATTCAACCCACAAATCCACAAAACTTGAAAATACACCCTTACCTGAACCCCCCCCCCCCCAGTTAAACATTTCTGAATATAATAAAGAATAATTTAAACACAATTATTATTATGAGTATTCAATAATAAGAAGTCTATCATTATTATAAATTCAAAAATTTATAAAAAATACAAAAATTGCTCTATCTTCAAAATTTTTTCATTCATCATATTTAAAATTAAATTTCCTACACTATAGTACAAAAAATATTTGTGTGGTGCGATTGGTTCGGGCTCTGTGAGGTAAAAAGTACTAAAAAGTGCAAAAAACCACATAAAACATTAAATAACTTTTTTTCTAATTAAAATATCAAAAATCGAAGCCCGAGGTGCACATTTTCGGCAAAAACTGCACCTGTGTACCAAATTTCATCTTTCTAGGCCTTTCCGTTTTCCCAGGATGCGCGCCACAAACACACACACACACACACAAACATCTTGTTTTATTATATGTATAGATAAGAGATAATAGTAAATATATTATTATTATTCAATTATACTAATTATATTTATATTGTTATTACTATTATATATTTATAATAATAATATTATTGTCATCATTAGGATAAGCGCCTTCGTCGTTGTTATCATCGTCAGATCAGCTTCCTCCTCATCACCACTCTTAGTATCATTATTATTATTGCAAAAGCACTAGATTGAGCATTATTGACCCTCATTTATCAAGAATGCATGAGACTGAAGCATAAACTAATTTATTTGAGAAGTAGGACTTCGAAAGCACTTGCATGAGTTTACAAATCCTTTTCCTTTTTACAGTAAATTGAATCAATTGAAAAATACATCATCAATTCCTTTTTTTTTTTTTTGAAGAAATTAGTACCTTAATTAAATTATTCAACATGCAATGCCGTTCTCATTGTGTTTGTGTCTCACCATGTGTGTTTTTTTTATTTCAAGTTTCAACTTACATTCAGCTCAAGTTTAATTGTTTTCTGTTATTATTATTATTTATTTATTTATTATTTTTTTTGATGAAGCGAATTATTCTTTTTTTATTTTAGTTGTTATCTCTCTCTTCCATACATTGTTAAGAAAACAATTGGTTAGAAAAAAGAATAATGGAAAATTTTGCTGTTGTAAAAATTGTTCAGAAGGTGTTTTATCGTGTGCACTACTAAGCCCCATTACGACCGAATTAACAACTGTCATGAAATGTAAAATGAATCCGTTATGTAATTCAAACCGTTACGATATAAATCATGTGAAGAAATAAATTATGTGAAAAGTGACCAGTATTACGAAACTTGATACTATAATTCGCAACAGTTATTTCTTTCTTCCTGTGGTGTGAGCCCTACACGATCTAAAAGTGTTTATTACTATCGATATAGGTTGTAAAAAATGTTGAAAAGTTGTTCCTCTGCTTTATTTATCATCCACAATCGCTTCCCCGCATGTTTAGGGCATCAGTATGATTTTCTCTAACGTTTGTTTAGGTACAATTAGTTGTTAAGTGAATTTTTGCTCTATAACTGATTCAAACTTAACTTGCCAGCGTCGTAATGCTCTGATTATGATTTGCGCGTAAGCGCCCATATGGGGGAGGGGGCAAGTGGGGTAAGCGCCATCCTTCAGGGCCCGAATGATTGCAAGATCTTCTCGGTTTGGTTTGCTCTGAACGACGTACGTGTTTATTTAATTAGAAAACAAAAACATAAGTACATGACAAAAACATATAGTGACGCATGATCCTGGTTACAAATAAAATTCGTGACTACATATAAACTTAATTCAATGGCCGAACAGTACCAGTTCTATGATAAGGCGGGAAAAAGAAGTTGCTTATTTTGGAAAAGAAAGTTAATAAGCGAAAGAGCTTTCCTGTAGGCCTCTTTATCGATGAAGATGAAACGCTTCCCTTTAGAAAATAGAACTTTCTTGCTTTTAGTATTTTTTTCTTTGCAAAAATGTAAGAACATATTTCTCCAGTCATTAATGAATAAGTTATTAAAAATGCCAAATTTTAATTACTTTAAACTATACAGAAATCAGTTTCCACGAGGAAAGTATCCCGCTAAACCATGGGAAAAATATCCGAGCCCCCCCCCCCCCTTAAAATTTTTATATGAGCGCTCATGGATCTGCTTTGCTTTCACAATGTAGCTACGAATTTTTTTTAAGTGTTAGGCAAATTATTTCTCCAAGTTGAAAGGAGCACTGATTGTGAAATACTTTCTGTAAAATTCTTGAATAGAAAAAACTAGTAGCCAAGGTATTTTTTTCGTCTCCCTAGTCACCTGGCGTCAGACATTTGTCACTCTTTGCATATTATACTTTTTAAATATATTATGTTTCTCAAATATGTTCAAGAAGAAAAGTTTGGACTTTGAAGGTGAAATTCAGATGCGAAAATGATTAAGCAATTAAAAAAAAAAAAAAAAAAAGGATGCATTACGGGCTTTTCCACAGCTATGCAAGCTCATTTTTGTGTCCTGTATTAATGGCTCAGGTTTCATTGCAGTTTCGGTTTCGGGCAATTGGGAAAAAAAAAAAGGTAATTCGTTCACGACCAGCGTAAACAGAGTCGACTAACCGGGTTTCCTTGTGCGACTGAAGTGGACACTAATTAACGAGGATGGTTCGGAGGGTGGGATCACGTGACCGAGCTCTTCCCGCCTAATTGGGATACAATCGTTCCTGCTGAGTCGCTTTCCCTGTTCGCGTCTTGAATGGAGACGCACTATGAGAGAAAAGAAGGTCTGCAGAATCCACAATGAATTTGCTAGCTGTGCGGAACTGTGGCCAGTCTCCAGGAAGAGGAAGCTTTTATGCGAAAATAGAGAGTATGGGGCCTCTGAGGCCTAGTTTGCATTCATTTACGTCCTTTTTAGGCAATGCTTTGTTTATCTTTTTGCCCGTCCGAATGCAATTTTCTCTAGTGGTTCGTATTGAATCAATTTCTATCATGAATCGCAGTGTAGTATGCTGATGCAATATGGAATATCTTAAAAATATACTAATCTGGAATGAGTTTAGTATACAAAAATGCTTCAAATCTTTTCTTAAAATACAAGCATGTGAAAAAATAAGCCTATAGCTATGAGCAAAACTTGTAGTTTGAACAAAAATTATTTTTATACAAATTATTTATGTCATTGCAATTAAGGTGTATTTTCATCGCTTTTTCTAGTGAGGTTTTTCTGTAGTCACGTAGACACGTTTTAAGCAATTTAGTTTGTGCATATTATTTTCTAGAATACAGAATTGAATCTTATTGATAAATACGAGTATTTTCTCTCTTTTAAAAGCATTACAGTATTCACATTAGAAAAATAAAGAAGTCCTATCTTTACTAATAATAAAGCTCAAAGTCTCTCTGTCAGGATGCCTGGATCTCTGTGACGCGCATAGCGCCTAAGACCGTTCAGCCGATTTTCATGAAATTTGTCACAAAGTTAGTTTGTAGCATGGGAGTGTGCACCACGAAGCGATTTTTCGAAAATTCTATTTTGTTCTTTTTCTATTTCAATTTTAAGAACATTTTCCGGAGTAAAATTATCATAAGATGGACGAGTAAATGACGAAATTATCATAACGTGAAATGTGAGAGCGAATGAACATAGCCAATTGGCGAGAAATTCGTCATCCATTATTTGTAAATATACAGGCGAACCAAATGACTTTTTAATTTTCTACTACGGGCAAAGCTGTACGGGTACCACTAGTTTATTATAGAGAGAGATCTGATATTTGTAATTAGCCATTCATCCCAAAAAGTTATAGTTGAGTTTATTGCTTCTTTTGGAGCAGTGTTATTGACTGTTACGTTTCATAAGCTTTTTGGCAACTCTTTTTTTACACTGACAGTGTAAAAAGTATATTGGTATTTGAAATCAAGCATCATTAGTGCTAATAAAATGAGTAAACAAATAACTCGGATGTAATTTTAAGTAAAATAAAAATGAAATAAATAAATACCTTTGTGCAGAGAAGTAAAAGTAAGCTAATCAACGAGTAAATGTTGATAAATAGCATCGTAGGTGAAAATCATATAATAGTATGAAGAAAACCCTTCCTGTCAGAGACATGCCATTGATATAAAAGACAGAAAATCTTTTTTTATCAGTATGAACATTCGATCGCAACTCAGAAATTAATATTGATGAAAGAAATGCTCAAAATGATTCTCTGTATTAATTAGAAAAACCTAATATTATAAATAATTACATTTCGAATGAGGTCAAATAATGCTTTACATCTCATCAATGCAATCTCATTACGCTAAAAGAACCTTTTCATTAAAAAAAAATAATAAAATAAATTCAAATTTTAGCCGTTAGAATCAAAATGAACTTTTGGAAATTTCGGTATCAAATGCTCAAAATGTAAATTTAAAAAAGAGTACGCAATGTATATACATACAGTAATCTCTCGCTTATAATCGGTGCCGAAGAAAGAAACCGATAAACAACGCATAAGTAAGAGAAGTGTATCAATGGCAATCGGCTTCATTTAAATTGAACGAAGTCTAAATCTTATTAAATATCAGTTAAAAATGCATACAAAGAACAACAGTTTCAGTTTAATATACTAATTTAAGAGTTTAAATTGATGTTAAAAGAAATAAAATAAAATAAAACCTAAATAACTCGCAGATTTAGAATTTTTAAGAGTATTTTTAACTTAAACACTTTTTTTTTGCAGTATTCAAAATAATTTCCTACATTCAAATCCACATTCCTACTTTCCCCATAGTAAAATAAAACCTACATAACTGATATATTTAGAATTTTGAATATAGTAAGTCTACTTTTGTTTTTTGACCTTAGTACTCAAAATAAATTTTTTACTGAAATATCCACGTTCCTGTTTTCTTCAACACATATCAGCATGATCCGCACATATCAGTTTGAAAAACATTTAGAAAGAAAAAAAAAGTTCTACAAAGTTGTGTAAAAATGTTACTGAAGAATGACGTAGGAATGCTTCTGAATTAGTAACGCACAAAATAACGATATTGATATTAAATTTAGAAGCTAACATAAGGAAGTTTGTTTGTGTTTTCGGGCACTTCAGAAGGCGCGTATGAATATTATGTTTTTGAAGAACATTCTTTATAACACTTTTCATTTCATATTTATTTCAATTATATATATGATACAACTAAAAAAGTTCAAGAACGTGTATTTCTTTCTCTTAATATCGCCTAACTTTTATTGCTGACATTCCAAGCATCACGAACATATTCTTTAAGCGTAACTAATGTGGATGATGTTGTTTGCAGCTGTAGTTTGCTCAAGGTTGTCAAAATGAGGTGCCTCATCCCTGTTCTTGTCCATCTTGAAGCGAATGAAGACGATTCTTTCGCCGGGTAGTCTCTCCTCCCCCTCACCGCGGGAACAGGGGATGAAGAGCATCTTTTGTAGCAATTTTCTTGGCTTCCCGTGACGAGTATGATGACGCTAATGTGTTGTTGATGAGGTGACAGGCGTCAGTGCCTTTCTAATTAAGTCGTCGGGGCATCGATTGGAGGGCTTATGAGAAAGGAAAGGGAGGGGGCAGTGGCGCTGATTTGGCGACAAACAAAGCCAAGGATGGTAGAATCGGTCTGTCATTGTTTGCAATTTCCATCGTCCGGACTGAATGAATTAATTCTACGCGACTTATAGCCACGTGTTCACAGTGGACAAAGTACCGAAATGACCATTATAGATCCTCCAATAGTGAACTCTTTCACAAAATCGATTGAAAACACATGAGGTCATTGTATATTTCCGTCAGATGTACAGAGATAATTTTTAGTGGGAAGTATAGTTGTAGACCTCGGGAGGGGACTACAATTAGGAGTAACTGTAAAGAGGAGAAGGGTCTACTCTTTGCAAACTGGGAGAGCTATAATACATCAACTAATTCGTCACCTCAGGGAAGATATAGAACACCTAGCAACAACATTTGCTTATATCGTATCGTGTAAGACGACAAATCACACTTTAAGTAACCTTAATGTTTAATGAAAACTTAATTAAAATTAGAGTTACAGAAACAATTTCTAATATAATATTGTGTATGAAGACAAAATCCTTAAAAATGGATTTTTAAAACATTCTTTTTTTTAAAGGTTTTTGAAATGGAGCTGTCTTGCGTTTCTTGTTCCGGAGCTTTTAGTTACACAGTGATTCAGTTCTCATATATATATATATATATATATATATATATATATATATATATATATATATATATATATATGTATATATGTATATATATATATATATATATATATATATATATATATATATATATATATATATATATATATACCTGGTGTCCCTGAATGCCGTGTACGAACTTCGAGTAGAGGCAAAGAAACAAACAAGAATCACTCAGTAATATAAGTTCGCAAACGCAACGCTGACGCGCTATATGCACATGAAGCCAGACACTAAAAGATGCGAAAAAGGTAACAAATAACGATAAATTATCACACAAATAAAATTTGGCTTTACATTTCAGGTATTGAGAAGGGCTTGTTGTAATGTTGTGACTGCAGCTGTAGTATATGCGTCGCAATGACAACGTTTTTAAATTCATGTTAAATTAATTTAAAACTTTAATGTCAAGTTTTTCTCCATCGCTTGCTAGAATTACTAGTCGCAATTTCAAACAACCACTTTAATTCATTCTTAAATTTATTACATAAAGACGATGTTGCACAACATTTTATATTTTAAGACCTTTTTCACATCTGTCAGTGTATGGCTTTGTGTGTTGTAGCACGTTGTAGCATTGAGTTTGCGACCATCTGTCCCAAAGCGATTCTTGCTTGTTATCGTGTTCTTTACCTCCAGATGAAATCTTTCCACTTGAGTTACTTTCTGTCCTGACGATGCAGACCGACGCTCGTAATTTCATTGGAAAGCATTTCACCCTTTCATTTTTAATGAGGCAAAGACGAGGGCTAAATGTTGCAAACGGAACTCGAACGTTGCTAATGAAAGAGAGACTCCTAATGGAAATTCAATTCGTAAACGAGGAATCCGCCTCCACATGACGAGAACACGCGAAATTCGACAGACACATGCATGGATGGAGCCCTACCGAATGCAGGGCGCTGTTAAGAAGCCATCTTCAGTCCTTATTCAAAAAATCGTTTGAAAATCATTCATAGTAGCCAAATTAATTGTTCTTAAAGTATTTTACTCGTAATTTTCCAGAATAAATCGACTGTTTAAGGGTTTTTCAGGCGTAATTTTGACAGGAATAACTGAGTGTGCCGAAGGGATTTAAATTGGAACCATCTTCGAGCGTGAATATAATCACTCTGGCAAGCTACTGCTCGCTAAGCAAATAGAGTAAAGGACGACAGGATAGTTGATTATTTTTAATATAAAAAACACAAAATAATTGTTTTGATAAATGAGTTCATGAGATTCTTTGCAAAAATTAACAAACTGAAATTTAAGCTGAAAAAAAATGACACATTTGTAAAATGCTGGTCTCTTATTACCCATATAGAGGTATTAAGGTCGATCACGGCCCGTACAGAGTACTACAGTACGATTCGGAAAGTAAGACTTATAATGAGACTATTTTGCTTAAACTATTATTATTTGTGACTTGGAAATAATTAATTGGTTTAATTAGTAATTCGTGGTTTGTTGTTTGAAGAAAGAAGAGCATAATCGTAATTTGTTGCACGAAATGCTTCTTATTAAAAAGATTTCAATTTCGCTTCATGTAATAATTTAAATATGAAAATGAATTCGAATTTTAAATCGTCATTTAGTCAATTCGTTTAATCTTACTTTATTGTTCAAAACAATTACCTACAATATAAGTTTTGTGGTGTTTTAATTTATTGTGTGAAATTGCTTAGTAGAACAAATTAATTTTAATTTATTGCATAAAATCATTATGAAAAAATTTTGAAATCTTTTTTTATGGTATGAGACATTTAATATAGCACTTTAATAGTGATTTGTATTATGAATTAATTGTCTGACAGAGAATCTCAAAACGATTCTTCAGTAACTTGTCATCTAAATTGATTGCTCATTAGACTAAAAAAACCGTCTAGTACGCAATCAATGCAGATGACAAGCAATGTATTATAATGTAGGATGTCGTAAAAAATCAATACAGAAACTGAATCACAAGAAAGTTGTTTTAATTTTAATTTAAACCTAAAGTATTAATTTCGGGAGTGCATTTACATGTGAGGCAGTGAAAAGCAGTGGGATGTAAGTGGACATTTTCAAGTTTCGAATAAAACGACTATAAAGATAAGGTCCTAGGTAGGCTTTCATTGATTTTTTCCATTAAATCATGCTCTACATTAGCACCTACCAGGGTTACTAGTACTATCTCTTGCTCCAAGACAGATGAGGGGTTCCCCTATCATTTGTGCTGGTAATCTCCAAATGTTTAATTGTGACACTTACATCCCTTTGCTTCTCACTAATGTTTAAAAGCATTGTGCAAGTATCATACTTTATTAAAAATTTTCTTTTTTTGCTAAGCAATTATGTATTCTAAACTTGATGCAGTGTACCACCTGTAAGCCATGTTTAACAAAAATATTAAACTTCTTGAAAACAGTTTAATCTTAATTTTTTACTAGAAATTATAGTCGACCAGAACAATTAATTTGTAAATCACTGAAACAGATTTAATCGTAGTTTATCATGAAAAATCCTTAATTAGCGAAACAATTTACTTGTAAAGAATGGTTAGAAATCAATAGTCAAAGACTAAGAGCGTAATCATATGATGTCATGTTTTAGAAGAACAATTTCGTCATCGCGAAATCATTACTTAATAGAGCAATTGAGTCAATTGAAAGCAATGTTTTTACACCTTGTCAGCCGAAAAGATTATTTATTAGAGCATTTTGATTGTCTGAAGCCAACATATTCGCAACTTATTGATGAATTTATTTATTACTTGGAGTTGTACTTGTTACTCAACATCCAAGTAATCTACTGACTTCCCGGATTAGCAAGATTCATGGATCATTTCAGTCAGAGTGGGCCGCTATTTGCAGTAATACTTTAGATGTTAGGAATGTATTTATTTTCTTCCAGTATAAATGTGAATTGAAAAATAAAAAGAACTTACTTTCAAAGTTACCTGAAGTAATTATTTTAATATCGTTGATCGCCAAAAATTCGAATGCAGTTCTATGAAGTTTAAATCAATTGGTTGACAATTGCAAAGGAACAAATACTGTTCATAAATAAATAATTATATACGATGAGTAAAGAAGTGAAACTAAGTACATATTTCATAAAGGTGGAGTGTTTTATTTTCCAGGAAAAATTGTGCGAGTTTCACCACATCAGAAATCGGAATAAGCAAAAATAAAATAAGTTTGACGGTGAAAACTTTTGGATTCACAAAAAAAAAAAAAAAAAAAAAAAAACTTTCCAGATGAAACGACGGAAGATATGTCTCCCAGTAAAGAATAGGTCGAAATTAGTATTTTGCACAAACAGTTCTGCTAAAGAACAGAAATTCTTACGACTTAAACAATTTGGCAGGCAGGAAAAGAATTTCAAAGCTCTCAGCTGCAAATCGGTGATTTTTTTTTTAAATTGAGTAAAAGTCAGTTTAGTAACAGAAAGTAATTTAACTTTCCTCATGTGAAGTGGGTGTCTTTTTCAAAAGTTCATTCTATTTTGTTTTTGCGAAACTACGGTGCAACAATTCCTCACCGAGCAAATACCGTACTGCAAATATTTTGTATTCTTTCTTTAAGTTCACTAAACAGTAAGAGTTAATTTTATTAAATTTTGTTTAGAAATAAAACTACATATTGTAGTGTTGTGTATTGTGTTGCATGTTAAAACACACATATTGTATTACCACTTTATATGATTGAATGGATACCTTTTTCCTAAACGTTATTTTCCTTAATATTTTCTAAAATCCTAACTGTCTATGGTACCAAATAGTTTGAATTTTCGACACTCTACTCTACTTTAAAGCGATACAAAATTTTCAGGAAAAAATGACTCTTGGGCTGCCTTAAATATAAAATAGGATAATCAAGTTGGATCCCAGGAAAAAAATTGTCAAAGTGTACTAATATTCCAATTCTTTTTTTTTTCAACCAATTTTCTGAAATCGACGTTGATTAACGCCGTTGTCCCTTTTTTTGTTTTTTTTGCAGAATTTTAAGTCTTTTCGCAAAAATAAGATTCGCTAGGTGCAAATAAAATTACTGTTTTGAAGTTCTTTTTTCTTTGTATAAAAAGTAGATTTGTGAATGTAAATCAAATCTCGAAGTTTTAACTTTGCGCCTAGATAAGTGTTATTCAAATAATTGAACATTGGCATATTTAAGGACATTGATTTTGGGAAAATTAATGCTAACCATTTCGTTGATGTTCGTTTTTGTAATCTTCAATTTCTCAAACAGTCCGATTTTCAGTATTAATTTTTGAGAAGTGAACGCTTTTGTGGCTTTAAATTTTTTTTGAGGTTACTTGATTCGGAGAAAGGATTTTTTTTAAAAAGAGTGTGTTTTTGCGATCGCAAAATCTCTGAAATGTCTAATTTGGGTTCGGAAACTAATTTCAATACACACATGGATACGAAGTTAATAGAATGACTATATGTAAGTCAAGTTCATATAACGCGAAGACAAATAATGTATTTGCCTCGGACCGTTGCCATTTCAAGAGACTTCTCAAAAACTCTTTTGAACTCGTTCTTTAGAAATGAAGCTAAAAAAATGCATTGTCCACTGAGATTAGTTGGAGGTAATATGAAATAAGCTACGGTAGTTAAATCAAAAATAAGTAAATAAAAAATAAATAAAAAAAATAAAATAAATAAATAAATAAATAAGTCTGAACTTAACAATAATACTAAAAATGAAATTATGGTTATGACTAGCATTTAGTACTTGACAGACATTATAAACATTTTCTTTGATGCGTGTAATTTGGGAGAACGTTTATGGGGAAGAGGTGCGGGGATTCATAAGAAAAATGGTGAAGCAACGCAGTGAATGGACACGACAAGCTAGTGGAAAACATGACATTTTCTTGCAGAGCTTTCCTTTTTGGAATAACTATAAGGAAGATGCATTTGCCAATTTATCTAAGAAAAAACTTTTTAAACTTTACTTGAAAAAAAAGTTTATTCACTCACTGAGTTGTGATCATTCACTAGTCGAGCTAGCCTAAAATTTTAGTGAGAAGTTTTGTGGACAGAATTGGAAATTTAATCACGGGAAACTCAAAAAGTAGCCAAATTGCTGTGGCATACACTAGTTATTCACTAAAACTTGATATTTAGCGATAAATCTGCAAGTATTACAAGCTATAACAACACTTGTGTTTTAATGGTCCTTTATTAACACGATGACTGCCACAGCAGTTTTCAGAAATCTGGCCTAAAATGACAATTTGATTTAATCACATTATAATATTAACTCTAATTCTAGTGCGTAATCATCATCAAAAAGCATAACCGAAAGAACAGCGCCCGACAAAGTCATGTGGTATATAGACCCAAGCAAAACAAACAGTGAGAAACGCATTATTTATGTGCAGCCTTTAAAGGAAAGCCAGCCCTTTGTGTGGAAGATAGTTTTAAGAAGTTTCGCAGACAACAAAAAATATTATTTTTTTCTCTTGAATTTGAATTAATTTTTACAATTATATTTATTGTTCCTTTTAAATAAATTTTCAGTTTGTGCAAGCCAGCATTGATTTTTTGTACTTTTCCCAGAAGTAATTTATCGATATTAGCACTGATATATTCCGAGCTGGTCGTAACTGCATAAAAATGGCAAGTAAAAAAGTACGAGATAATTCGCAGTTGGCGTCCTAGAAAAGATCTATGAGTTATTTCGTAGTGGCAGTCAATGTGTTAAAAATATTTAATGTATATAAACAGCGAAAGCTCGTTGATCAGTAGATTTTCAGTATTCATGGGTGGATTGATAACTTCCGTGTCACCTCGTAGTACACTTATAATAGCAGAAATTAACATGAAAATTGTGCACATTTATTTAAGAGACGACTTCTCGTACATCAAAATGGCCGACGCATCGGCTCGTGGTTTTCGAGATCCTCACGCGTGGCCGGTGCCGGATACGTATGAATAAATTAAAGCTTATCTGCGTAACCACAGGATGGTCGCTCCAGACGAGCGAGATCATTTTTCGCACCTGACACTGGTGGCTTTAATGAATGTCCTCCATGTTGCCACTTCTTGGCAGGAATGAAAGAGTGTCTTTTTGGTGTTCTCGAAATTGCGGTTAATTGTTTGAACCGATTAGAGAGCTTTTCTTAGTTATTTACAAGACAAACAAGTTAGATCAGTTGATTTGCAAATTGGCAGTCGTAAACGTAGAGCAAAAACTAATCTTTCAAACGCAATTAATACCTAATTAGTTCATATCATTTGATCCCAAACAAATATATAGGCGATAAATTATAGTTCCTTTTTTCCACTACAATAATTTAAATTTTTTAAAAATAATTAAGTCTTATTTTCCATGCTCTGTTTTCCAGGAAAGATCCTGCAAAACAGCTTCGTGACGATAAATCACAGAATCCTTTTTATCTGGAGTAACATATGCTGCCATTATGTTGCTACTGAGGAGATCCATTTTTCATTTTCGCACAAAGGGTTGCCTGGAGGTTCTAATTAATGTCATCCGACCCTGCTACAGGTGATATAACAATGGATTCAGACTCTAGAGGTTAGGGATCCTTTTTGTGTTGTGTATGAGAATTTTTTCTTCGCTTTTTATCTGAATTTATCAATGTTTCTGAAAGTTCATCCTTCTGAGTTACGTTGCAAAGTAAGCGATTATTGGAGAAAATGTTTTGAAGATACAATGGTAGATAATTTTAGTCGAATTTTATTAGTCACTGAAGAACGTCGGGGAGAATTGGAAGGAATGGGATGGCCGTAGAAATGGGAGTGCTGCATTTATGTCAAAATAAAATGTGAGAAATTATTTTTAGCTTGTCCAGTAGAGTCAAAAGCTTCTGTATCTACTGAAAAACTAGAAATAATTTTTCATATTTTATTTCGGTACAAATACAACACTCTCCCAATCCTCTTGTTATCCAATTTAACCGATTCCGCCCTATTTCACTTTTGCAAGTCACACATTTGATATGAAAGTTAAAGAAAACAGTGTCGTCATTTCGTTCAAACATAGCAGAGTAAGCTTAATTCTCCACCTTCAAAGCAAATAAATTTTAATGTTAGTAATATGAGACCAATTGTTATTCGTTATATACACAGTATTCTGTCAGTGTCCAGTCTTTGAAACCCGTCATAACAGTACAGGACTTCCACTGGTAACAGTTAAAACGTTGTTTTTTTTTTTATAATATGCTTAAAGCATCTTCTGCTGCAGTTGCATTTGTAAAGACAAAAAAATAGAATAGTTTTTTTTTCAGATTTCAGAATGCGTCTAACATCAAATTATATTATTTTCAATTCTAATATTACGAGATATATCTTTTTAAATAAGAACGATGGATAATTTCTCCAAATAACGAAAGTATTGCAAAAATTTACTTTTGTTCTGCCTAAATGTCAGAAAAATTGTCTGTTTACCCAGTTCGTGAGTTAAAAACGCAACAGAAATGTCTTCTCGTGATAAGGCATGTTAATTTAAGCCATCTCTTCTGTTACTTAGACATCCTAGACATGGGTAGACTCAAATGCAGCAAAATTTTGAAGAATTAATTTTCATAAAATTCAAGTATGCAGTTGTGCAAAGAGCAAGGACGGATCCAGATATTGTAGAAGGAGGGGGTGGTTGATTTTTTAACTTTTCTTGTATCTGACTTATACGTGCTGAGAGCAAGGATGTGCACAGGATGGGGGAGAAGGGACACCTGTAGGCCCGAGCCTGAAGGGGGCCGAATATTTTTAAAACTAGGGGTGAAATATATTGAGTGGAAAAGTCATTTGTGACGGGCCTCAATTTCTGTGCACGCCCCTGGCTGGGAGGGAGGAGGGTGAATGTAACTTCTGTTTAACACAAAACACAACTAAAACAGAGATTGATTAAAGGAAGTTTAGAAACCTATTCCTATCCTTTTCGGTTGAAAGAAATATTCTAAAATTGTGTTTTAAAACTTCAATTTCGTAGCAGTTCTGAGGGAATGTTTCGAAACACCCTCCCCTTAACGTGATCGAAGGTCGTCTAAATCGCGCTTTTTCGGTACTTCAAATTCGAAAAATCACTGCAAGAAAATCATTGAACCTACTCTTTTCCTTAACGTTCGTTACCCGAAAAGTTTACAATCGCGTCTTTAACACTTTAAGACCTAGTCTGCCTGAATTCTGCCTTGTAGTTTAGGTCCGAGCCCGTCTGACACCAGCCGGCCCACTTAAGGCCGTCTGAAATTGACTTTTAGAAACTTTTACGAACTTCAATTTGGAAATATTGTCGGGTGCAGGGTCCCTCAAGTATCCGTCCTTGGTAAAGAGTGAACTAACTAGTCGACTCGATTTAAATGAACTGCCCATCTTTTCAGTATTCATATTTTCACTTTACCTTTTTTAATTTTCCAGTAAAGATGTATATCAACGAATGAAAGTCTAACACTAGCATCATAATGTACTTAGCACATAAGCAACCTCATACGCAAGAAACGAATTACCATGTACTATTCATTTTTCATTTCCCGCTAATTGCGGAAATGATTGAAAATGGTTGCACAATAATGTTGCAAAGAAACAAAAATGTAATAGCTGATACAAATGCGATCTACAATATTTTAACTAGAGGAAGTGGTCCAAAAACGGGCCACCACTTTCATTTTCTACCTTCTGATTTACCTGTTCACGCTAAAAGGATAATTTTAGTGCCAATAACTCTTAAAAGCATTCATGAAAGTGATCTTAGGGTTTAAAGACCATTACACCAGTTTTAAGTGCTTTGAAACTTCATGGTTACGAAAAAAGTTAAAATCATGATTTTCAAGAGGTGGTTCAAAAACGGGCCACTCGAGGAAAAACTATTTTATCTCTTAAGAAATAAATAAAAAGCATGAAATTTTATTTCAAACATTTTATTAAATAGATATTAGAGGGAAAATAGATATTTTTATGGAAAATATAAATCATTTATTTCATTTTTTAGTTGCGGAAGTTACAAATGTAGTAAATCTTTTTTTTTTACATCCCACACATTTGGATGTTTAGCCTTGCAGCATATAATCCACAATTCTCCTGTACTGTCACCTGAAAAGAATCTGTCGTAAATAATGCATACTATATTGCCATCATCAGATGTATCAAAAACAAGAGACACCGAGTCGTCATCCTTGTCGTTGCCATCAGGTAGGAAGATCAGTGTGGTTTCTTTTCGAGTCTGACTACTGTCGTTGGGATTTCCTCTTTGACTTGTTGGCTTGACTTGAAGATTTTGAATGTTTTCTCTTTCCACAGGCAACTGATTCCCCGCTCACAATTTTCCGACTGTTGTTCAATGCATGATCCACAGTTTTCGCCAGTTCGTCTTTAGTCGTGATCCAGTGATGATGCAAGTCTTGGCGCTCTTGCGGCCACAATTGTTCTTTTTTCTTTGCAACAGTGGGGATTGGAGATATTTCATATGGACTAATTTAAGTCATTATATTTTATGTCAAAACTTTCAAGTATCGAAAACAGCGTGGTCTGAAAATGGGCTAGCCCGGTTTTGGACCACGCAGTAATTTAAGTTTATGGTGCATTAAGCCATTACTAAACAAGCAAATATTTTAAATCAAGTACACTGAAAGAAAGCCAATATAATCTACTTTGTTTTAAGATAAAAACCATTTGCTTCACTGTATAAATTAGAAAGATATAAATTAAATTGTACAAGCTTCGAAAAGTTTTGAGTTTTTGAAAAGCGAGTGTTTCTTATAAAACAGTTCCTGACAATCCACGTGCTTTAGCTATGAAGGTTATTTGCTCACTGCGCTTTTGCTTCTTCCTGTTGATTCATTCGGTACCATTTTTGCGACTGTGAACAACCCCCTTCCCTCATTTTCAGTAGGTGGCCCGTATTTATAACACTTCCTCTAATAACAAAATTTAAAATATAATTTTAAACATCGTTGAAAACTTTGAAGTTAAAGAAGAGAGGCAAAATGAACCGATGTAATTTAAAGCAGGAGTGAATAAAGTAAATTGTAAATTTTCCCCTTTTATCATTTTCATTTGCGCTTTTTATTGCGTTGTGTCATTTTACTTCTCCTTATTATTAATATGCTTTTTGGCTTCGAATGTTTTTATAACTTAATTTTCCTTAGTTCATTTCGTCTTTAATATAAATAAATATAAAAAGAGATTCAGCACACATAACAGCATTTTTCGTAAGAGTTGTGTTAATAGTTTGTTACTACATTTTGCTGCTAATCTACCATTAATATTTCTGTTATTTTCATAATATTTTTGCTAGTTACCTTCCAGGTGCTAAAGGTGTTAATATCAACAAACTTTAACCAAGATATGAAATTGAATATTTAATTCGAATTTTCCGGTGACGTAGCTATTTTTTAGCTGTTCTATTGTTGGTTCAGAGGATCTTCGAAGAATGATCTTCTCAAAAAATGCCCTCCAGTCATGGCCGTTTGAAAACGGTTTTAAGAAGCGAGATATAGTTAAACTTAATTAGATCGTGCTTTGACTGTTTGGAATGTTTATATTTCGTCTGATGACATTACACAATGGAATAGGGACATTTATTTCTCTGTTTGACAGTTACGAAAGAACGCTTCGGATTTCGATATTGACATTTTGAAAGCAAACAAAAGGATGTTTCCAGAATAAATAACCTTGACAAGTTTTGAGTTTAGTATCCCCTCTTTATTTTTTGAAAATTTTATTATGTACTAATTTAATACTCAGATTTTCTCTCCCTTCGCTAGCTTTTGAAAAATAATTTATCTAAAAACTTCATTTTTGCCAAATCTTGTTTGGTTAGAATAAGTTTCAAACGATGCATTTGATGATTTCACTTCACTCAGTCGATATAAAAAAATTCCTTCGCCTTCCTACTGTATTGGATCATACATGTCAGTGTATATGGTGTGTGTTGATGTTATAGTAAAAAATAAGAGGTCATTTCATTCAAGCTACACGAAACAACTCATTTCTTTAAATATGATGAACTGACGTCATAGAATTGTGGTCCGTTCATCAACTATTTTTCAAGCGGGAAAAATGATGATGACGTCAGTTCACATAATCGACATGATGATGAATCTCTTCAATAAATGGAAAATATTGATGATAATGTCGTTCCATACGAATAGCAAAATAATATTGACAGAATCTTATTGAAACCACGGGATGACCACACTAATCAATCATTTCTTCAATCGACTTGATAATGACGTTACTTTATTATCGAAAAGGGCAATGAAAACTCTTCACGCAATAGAAATGGACATGTCACGTCATTTATATGGCATAATGTGATACATTCACACACAAAAACAAAAACAAAAAAGAAAAAAAATTTAATAATTTGAATTTTGACATCTTGAATTCAAATTATGTTTTTCGGAATCACGAGTGTGTGTATGTAGGAGTGTGTGTTTGTGCGTGGGGGTATGTGTTTGTGTGTACGGGTTATGTGTATGTGTGTGTAGGCATGTTTGTTTGTGTCGGTGGGGGGGGGTATGTGTATGTGTGTGTAGGCATATGTGTTTGCGTCTGTGTGCAGGCATGAATGTGTGGGCAGTTGTGTTTTTGTGTGTGTATGTGTGGGTGTCTGTATGTATGCGTGTGTGTATGTGTTTGTGTATGTCTGTAGGTGTATGTGTGTGTATGCGTTTATGTGTGTGTGCGTGCGTATGTGTAGTTGTGCATGTATGCGCCTGGAGACGGCTTTCGCTAGAGGTGCAGCATCGTGAGGAGCCCGTCGACGGTGATGGTGCGGAGGGTGGCGGTGGGAAAAATCAAAGGACTGTCGAAAACAGTCAAGTGAGAGCAATAAGCAATCGTAATTGCTCAGAAAAAAGACTTCTTTTTAGTTGATAAAACCAAAACCTTAAACTGAAGACCTTGGTGTAAAGATGAGACTTGTGTCACTTTTTGCCGGTTTTGTGATTGAAATAATTACACAAAGAAATTATTATGCTCAATTCACTGTGTGATACAGTTTTTATAACATTAATAATTTTACGTAGGGGAAAAGGGGGCACATGTGAACAATTCTTTTCATTTCTTTATTTTTCAAAACACATTTTCAATTTCTCAACGTAAAAGTATCCACGTAATTGAATCAACTTTTGTGTCATGGATGTTTTTAGGATCTGTTGGACATGTGCCCCTAGTGAGCAATGTGAACAGGCCTGGGAACCCTTTATGAATATATAATTATTACTTTCCTATAATTAGTTTGTAATTTTTTTGTTAATTGTTATTAGTATTGTTAAATATTTATTTATTTAAATTTATTATTTCAAAATATTAATTTATAATTATAAATATGAAGCTAGAAAGGTTGCTATGGCATTTTTATCTTACTCTGAATTATGAAACTAGTGGGACCTTTTTATGTTAACCTCTTTCTCAATGCACAAATGAGAGGGGTCTACACCTAAAAGCCCTAAATAGAAGTAGATATCTTCCACAATGGCTCTGTATCGAAAAATACCTCTCTGCTGGTTAATGGATGCTATGGACGTATAGTTTCTGTAATACTTATCAACCCACACCATTAAGGCATGCATGTAAAAGTGGAATTTCCGAGATTTTAGTAGATATTTTAAAAAGTTTTCTTACTTTCATGTAACTTCTTTCGCACACTAGTGCGAAAAATTGTGCGCTACTTCGTATGAAAGTACATGAGGAGTTTGGGTACTGAAATGAAAGTTAAATACTGATGATTGAGTTTAAGCATCATGTGAAGTATCATCGCTGACACTGCTGTGGGCTGGTAAGAAGCAGTAACTGCAATTTTCCCCCGCATTTTTGTCATCCGTTATACGTTAGCTTTGTTGTACAAGCTTGCTTATTTGGTTTCTGCTAAAAAAAAAAAAGCGTGAAGCATGTCTAATTCCAACATTTCCTTATTGTTAGGAATGAATCCAAATCATTACTGCAGATGCTGCCGTTTACCTGCCCAAGGCAGTATGCACGAGATTACATTAAAACTCATCGTCGAATTTATTGAAACCGGTAAAAACTCCTCGACTCCGTTATTTAAGCAACTTTGCCTTTCAAATGAAAACTCGGGGATAAAGGGGTTAAACGGAATATATAAGAAAAAAAAAACTTCCAGCATTCATGACGTTTGAGTTCCACCGAAAAGGGGTGGTCAAAGCCTCAAAAGTCCACCTTTGGTCATCAAAAATAAATAAATAAATAATCAAATAAATAAAATAAACGCTCAGCAGTACAGTCAGCTGAGTAACCATCTTCAACCGCTGTATGCAGAAGAAAAATCTTCACCATCAAGATGAAAATGGATGATTTCAAGCAAGTGATTCAGTACGTTGACCCTAATTATCTAAAATTCTATTCATGGAACTGATTACTGGGTCCATAAAAACCAGACGAGAAATAGAGAGAGAGAGAAAGAAAAAAAGCAACTTTTCGATGGAGGAAATATTTAATATAAAAATGATAAATACTACATAGGCATTTGACTTTTTTTCTCCTTTTCTCCGTTCCTTATTTTTAATTTTTTGCTAACTTGTTTACAATCTTTATTATCAGACTAAAACCAGACAAGAGAAAAATGCATTTAATTGAGATAATTATGTTTATGCATATTGTGTACTTTACTTATTTCGGCAGTTATCCTTCATTCAGTGGTTTTTAATGTATGAAGTACGAGTATAAAATAAATTAATTTTAACTGATTTTCATTTCAATTACTCTTAACTAAACTTTTGGGCTATTGATTTTATAAAAAACATGGATCCTAATTTAAAAAAAAAATGCAGTTTGAGTAAAGAAATACAACTAGATTTCGGGTGAAATTTAATTGCGGATAGCACAACAGCTCAAAAAGCACTTTTGGTAAGTCTTGTTCTTTTTAAACTCACCGTTGCAAAAATAAAAAACTGGAGAGGGGAGGGGGATACGTCCTCTCATTTGAAAAGGTATATTTAAACATTTTCATTACAACTTCTGCGAATTAAAAGCTTTAATATTGAGAAATCTTGGCTTTTAATCTTCAGTGGATAGCATTTAAAACTTATTGGGCCCAATAAGAGGCACATGGATGGGTTAGAATTATTGTTTATATTGATAGTGGTATAGGTCAAATGAAGGGCTGGGTGCAGAAATGGGACAAGCCAAAAGGAGTCACTTTTTGATCAAAGTTTTTATTTCTCACTAGTGGTACCCGCACGGCTTCGCCCGTAATAGAAAAATTAAAAGGTCTTTTGGTTCGCCTGTATTTACAAATAATGTATTGTGAATTTTCTCGTCAATTGGCTTGTACTCATGTTACGGTTACACGTTATGATAATTTCGTATCTCGCCAATTGGCTTGTGCCCATGTTACGGTTACACGTTATGATAATTTCGTAATTTATGATAGTTTTTTTCCTTAAAATTGGAATAAAAAAAGAACCACATCGAATTTTCGAAAAATCGCTTCGAGGTGCACACCTTCATGCTACATACTAACTTCGTGCCAAATTTCATGAAAATCGGCCGAACGGTTTACGCGCTATGCGCGTCACAGACATCCTACAGATAACCTACACACATCCAGACATCCTCCGGACAGAGAGACATTCAGCTTTATTATTAGTAACTAGTGGTACCCGCACGGCTTCGCCCGTAATAGCAAATTAAAAGATCTTTTGGTTCGCCTGTATATTTACAAATGATGTGTAGTGAATTTTCCCGCCAATTGGCTTGTGCCCACGTTACGGTTCCACGTTATGATCATTTCGTATCTCGCCAATTGGCTTGTGCCCATGTTACGGTTCCACGTTATGATAATTTCGTAATTTACTCGTCCATCTTATGATATTTTTTTTCCTTAAAATTGGAATAGAAAAAGAACAAAATCGAATTTTCGAAAAATCGCTTCGAGGTGCACACCCCCATGCTAAATACTAACTTTGTGCCAAATTTCATGAAAATCGGCCGAACGGTATAGGCGCTATGCGCGTCACAGACATCCTACAGACATCCTACAGATATCCTACAGACATCCAGACATCCTCCGGACAGAGAGACTTTCAGCTTTATTATTAGTAAAGAAGATAACTTACATTGAAATAAACATGACAATGGATTATGTCATTTGGATAAAAACATATCTGGTGTTAGTATTGCAGAGTATCTAATATTGTAACACCTTTGAAAAATTCTACAAAAATTTTTAATAGGTTGGAAATTGGCCTACTGAAAAATTCTCATAATGTGGCATTCTTGCCCCAAGCAGTTCAAATATTTTATGAATTTTGTTAAACATTGAATTGGGTTCCTGTATTAAGTGCAACAACTGCGCAAAAAAGAAAAAAATGACCTCTTGAATTCAAATTATGTTTTTCGCAATCATGAGTGTGTGCGTGTGTGTAGGTAGGCATGTGTGTTTATGTGTGTGGGGGCTATGTGTGTTTGTGTGTAGGGGGTATGTGTATGTGCGTGTAGGCACGTGTGTTTGTGCCTGTGTGCAGGTATGAGTGTGTGGGTAGTTGTGTGTAGGTATTTGTATGTATGGTGTGTATGTGTTTGAGTGTGTGTATGTGTTTGTGTGTGCATGTGTATGTGTGTGTAGGTGTATGTATGTGTGTATATGTTTGTGTGTGTGTATGTGTTTGTGTATGTGTAGGTGTATGTATGTGTGTATATGTTTGTGTGTGTGCGCGTGTACGTGCGTGTATGTATACGTGTAAATGTAGGATATTGACGCAACCTGGAAACGGTTTTCGCTATAGGAGCAGCATCGTAAGGCAGCCGGTCGACGATGATGCTGCAGAGGGTGCTGGCGGGAAAATAAAATCATGTGACATCAAAACAGGCAAATAAAAACAATAAGCAATCGTGATTGCTCAAAAAAAAAAAAAAAAGTCCACCGAGAGCACTCGAAAATTGACCACTACCAAAACTGCTGTCACGTAAGAATGGGTGACATGGGTCAGTTCTCGGGCCACTGATTGGACCAGCGGCCAGAATTTTCTGCCAGGGATCACTCAATAACAGTAACAGCATTTGTTAGACTCACAGTGAACCTATCATAAGTTTTTGGAATGACAATAGCTTAAGTGTCTTAAATTATAGTTTCTTTAAAGTAAGTTACAAATAACTTTTCACAAGCATTAATGTCTAAGAGAAATAAAAGTAAGTACACATATTCCTTTTGAAATTAAAATTTACGAATTCCTGATTGTTTTCGTTGATGCTTTTTACAAAACTGGCAATTACTTGAAAATATGTTATGATGACTTGCCCCATTTTCATTCTAACCACGAAATATTTTTCCTTTTTCTCTGTTTCCAAGAAAGTCAAGCGCTTTAAAAGTATTTCACTTTTAAGAATTAAAAAAAAGAAGATCCGTTCATTAAAAAGAGGAATTCGTAACCGAACAATCACGAGCAATTTTCCAACCATTTAGTTCCGAAAACGTAACTAACGACCGTCAACATCTAGAGCGGAAATGAAAAATCGAGATATTTATGACATCGAATGTCCCCCAATATTTCTCCAAACTCCTCCAATTATTCCAGGCGTTCCGATTGAAAATTTATTTTCATCCGCAGCAGTCGAAGATGACTGTCGCAGAAAAACTTTAATAATAAATAGAGAGCTTTCAAAAAGATGGCAGCGGAATAAAAAATAAATAAAATTATACGACATCAAAGTAAAGATCGCCATTTCATCTTCTTGCTTTTCTATCGATTAAAGCTGCCCGGTTATTAATCGCTATTCTGAAACATCATTTCATCGTTCAAGAAATTCATTAAGTTGACTTTGTTTTAAAACCAGTTATTTTCTTTCAATCCATTTATTTTTGAGCTGTTGGGTCTGCTAAGCAAATGTCATTTAAAATCGCGTTTTTTAATCATGCAGTTTTTTTAAAACAAAAAACAAGCAATTCAATTTGAAAACAATTTGTTTATTTAAAGAAGTTGATTAGAGGAAATGAAGGGACATCCGTGACACTGAAATGGAAGCTTCGCTTTAGATCCCTTCGAGGTCCTAGTTTCGATTTCAACTGATACTCTAGGTGTTATTTCCGCTCTTTGTGCTACAAATCTTCTGTTCGCTTACATGTAAATAAAAGGGAATACAAGCTCTCGAGGCAATGGCCCTCCATATCCTCAGTGTTTATTAGCTATGAACACGATAACAACAACAGAATGATGATTTAGTTTCCCCAAAGTAGGAAATATTCAATTGTGTTTATAACTGGAAATTTTAGGAATGATTCAGTTGCTTAGACCAGTGGTTTCTCAACTATTTCACTACAGAAAACCACTTGGTACCCTGCCAAATCTTAAGCAGGCTACATACGACAGAAACAATATTTTAAGAGCAATTCTGTTAGGTGAAATGAGATGAATCCAAAAGGTTTCTTAATAAATTTAGTTACAACAATAACTAGTATGTTGTGGCCATCACGAAACTTTCTTCTATATTTTTCTTTTTTTTTCTGATCCCTCCCCATGCTTGACGAGGAAGCAATATTCCCAACAAAAACAAAATTACACATGCAAAAACTTGACTACCATCCCAATGTCTGAATTATTTTAAAAGCAAAGCAAAAGAGCGAAAACTGAAAGTTATTTTAAAAGCCTTGCTTGAATGAATTACAAATATTTTATTTGTTAACAAACATAAGATGGCAACAGTTAAAAATTTTAAATCATTGAGATAATATTTCCTACCATTTCCATACAATTAAAATCACGAGAAATACGCAAACGACAATCTATTACGATTTATCTTTCTTATTGTTGCATTAATAAAAATATTTTTATTCGCAAAAAAAAAAAAAAAAAAAAAAAAAATCAACACCTCTTGGAGCAATTGGCGTCAAAATAGAACCAAAGCCTGTTTACATATGGATTCACATATATTCTAAATTTCAACCAGAACGTAGCATTACTTCTTGAGATAGGACACTCAAAATGGAAAAAAAGAACGGGTGATTGCGCTACCCCCCTTTTTAGCTGTTGACACAAAAATAAAATCAGTTTTTATACCCACTAAGGGCTACTTGCCGATAAATTTTTCTTTCATTCCGTTCATTATTTCTTGAGATACAGCAGTCACAATTGACGACAAAAAACGTTCTATAGCTCAACCCCCGTTTGAGTTATTGACACCAAAATTGAATCAGCACCTGTTCCTGTTAGTACCAACATATGGACCAAATTTTGTTTGATTCCGCCAGTAACTTCCTGAGGAATAGCAAGCACGCGTAACTCGAAAAACGTCCCATTGCTCCACCCCCCTTGGAGGAATTCGCGCCAAAAACTAATGGGCACAAGTTCACATAGAGGCACATATGTGTACCAAATTTCGTTCGATTTCATGCGGTAGTTTTTGTTGTAGAGCGGCCACAAAAAACTGGTCACACACAGACGTGACACACATACATACACACACACACACACACACACACATACATACACACACACACAGACAGACAGACATTTTCCAAAAATAGTCGAAATGGACTCAGCACACCTCAAAACGTTCGAATCCGTCAAAATTCGAAATTCGAAAATTTGCACGAATCCAATACTTTCTTCTATATATTAGATATAGAAGAAAGTAAAAACAATAGAGTTCGCATTGTTAATAGCTGTTTGCAGTCCGCATGAAAATTGCTGTAGTGGTTACCTCTAGTGGTTCGCAGACCACAGGCTGAGAAGCAATGGTTTAAACCATGTAATCCTCATATAAATAATAGCCAATGACCGAGTAACCCACGTGCTTCAACAATGAAAGAAGTTGATTAGCGTGCTTCAACAATGAAACTCGCGCCATGAAATGATAATTTGATAATATGATTTGGGCCGTGGTAGCCTGATCGGTAAGGCATTGGACTCGGGGCCGGAGGGTCTCGGGTTCGATCCTCGCTGGTCGAAGACATACCGTCGTCATTAAAGGGGACTGGGCGACGTTAAATATGCTCGTGGACTCAATGTCCTCCAAGTGAAACGATACCTCTGGAGGTGCTAGCACCAGGTAGCTATTAGCTCCTGTACTAGTTCTAAATTCTCATTAACTGTTCGATCCGGTGATGGTGCTGCCATCTATCGGTATATAAAATAATGGAGGCAAGGCACTTAGTATGCAGTCCTCGACATAAATACAGTTGAAGTCAGTTGTGACTCTGAATAAGAATAGGAATAATATGATTTGATAGAGTTAAACATGCAGGGAAAGGCATCATTGTGACAAGGCTGAACTCGATCCGGTGACTTAACTGTTTTACTGGTAAGACTCATTTTAGGAGAATAACGAAACGTAAAAATGGTCAACAATGACCGCTATCTACTGGAGTTAAGGATTAATCCACTGGAGTTAGGGTTAAAACAAACTACCAAAATATCACTAAACAGGCAATTTCTGCGTTCAAATGTAAAAGCAAATCTTCACCCGTCATACTATGAGGGGAGAGTTTCTAGTGTTAAAATAATCAGCCATTTAATATTTGCCAATCTTGTGCGAAAGTCTTACTTTAAGATTTGACTTGAATAAAGCCTTGAACAGTCAGACGAAAAACAAAAATATTCAACATTACAACAATTCTAGCTATCACCAGGAAGTTGAGATGATACACTAAATACTGTATTGGGTTGAGGAAAGTCTTTGAACATGGAAATAAAAAGCTTATAACTCGTTTTTTTTATTTTCCTTAGAAATTTCTAACAACTGCCATCTTCAGTAGAACATCAAAGCTTTCCATGTACATGTAATGTTAATACATGCAAGTACTTTTTCACCCCCATATTAGAAAAGTTATATGAAAATTGTCCCCTATAGGAGGTTTTGCCCCCCATTACAGGACGAAAAGTACCCCATGTGTTATTCTGATGCATATGCTATATTTTTGTAAAGAATCATTAAAATCCATTCAGTAGTTTTTACGTGAAAGAGTAGCAAACATACAAGCATTCACATATATAATAGCAGTAAGATAAATATCACTCACAAGTTACTTAATTTTTAATGAGATTTAAAATTTCATGACAATAAAAACAAATACATATATTTTTTAACAAGATAGCACGGAGATGAAAGGCTTTCTGTTTTAAGAAATCTGTTAGAACTGGGAAGAAATATCTGCTACTCCTACAGTTAACTACAACTCACACAACAACGATAACTTATATTTCTTCCTTTTATGTATTTATATACTTTTATGTAAGAAAAGGATTTTCACCAATCAGCCCTTTCTTCATATGTTTTCATTTTTGTCCGACAACCTTGTATACGAAATATACCGCATTTGTTTGTTCGTCTGTCAATTTATTTGCTATGTCCAGACGACTGTAGGGCGTGGTTCTCGTTTTTTTTTTATTAATTTCAATTTTGCTTTTTTTTTTTTGTTCCAAGTTTGGATAAGATATTTTATACAAATTCTCTAATAAGGGATTGAAAAATATATCCTCTTCTTAGTTAACACTGGTAAACAAAGATTTTGTAATGAAACATTTATAGTGTTTTTAGGGTAATTTTTGGCACTGATTTCCAATATCCAATCAGAATTTTTTCATCACCCATAGTTCTTGTGTAATCGCTACGTTTTCGTGATATAAGCTACCTGAACTGAACCATTTTCCGTATTTTTATATTTGAATGCAAACATAAAGAATTTACAAATTTTTACTCCAAGGAAAATGTTTTAGTATACTGTAATAGTATTGACAAATAATGAATATGTTCGTACTTTAATATCAAACAGATGAGACTTGGTATTATCTCTCTCTAAACTATTTTAAAAGCTATACTATTGCATGATTGAAACATGTTGCCTTTTGTGTTTTCGGTATCACTAGCATATTCAGTAAAAATAAAGGAAACATACGGAGATTTTTTTTTAATGAAATTTAGCACAACACATATCATGCGACAAGTATTTATGGCCTAAAATTTAGTTAAATTTTATTAACTGCTTGGGTTTTACACAATGCAGTTTTCTCTGAGAATGGGATAACAATGGCAACAGGAATATATATGTATAAAAAAATGTCCTATTATTCTACTGGTTTTTCATATTAAATTAGACCATTTCAAGACTTTGTAACACTAGTGCTGAATTTGAATACTTAAAACCAGAATTTCTTATTACGTTAATATTAATATTATTAATGTAAAGCTTTGGAGGGTCACCCATTGTCCAAGTGAGTAAATTCTTGCTGATTAATACCAAACACTTAATACATAGTTATGTTCCTGATGCCAAATACAGAAAGAAGCGAAGAGTAGCGAAGTTTTTGAACATTTTTTTAGTATTAACCATGCTATCTACTTCAGTGAATATGCGCATTTCATTCAAACATCAGTGTAGTGTTACAAAAATCTGTGAGTGATGGAAAAAAAACTGTTAACTTATTTGAATTCGGCACATTATTTTACACTAACATCAGGTATTTTCCTCCATGTAACGAAAGAAAAGTTTTTTTCTAGACTAGTGTAACCAATAAGCCACAAATTCTCTTGAACCTCACATTGAACTCTTGAACTTCTAAATTAAAACCATATTTTTATAGGTAAAATAATAATTTTTTTTTAAATAAAGAATGAAGAGACATAAATGTTTAATTTATAATTGTGTAGACGGCAGCATCTTTTGAAGTATTTTTGCTTGAAAACTTGCAATTTTTAGTACAGTTTCCTTTCCTTGAAAACACGAAGCAAAACGATTTCTCAATTCAATACATACTCTGTCTTAATAAAATTCATTCTTGTCGACAGAGCAATTTATCGGGGGGAAAAAATCGACGGATTAGACAATCAGTCTATAGTCAGACAACTTTGGACATGTTATCGACCTTTAGTTATACTCAACTACTCAATAACGCATTGCTTATTCCCTTGTTTTGACGTAAATGGCTTCTAGTGATTTATTTCAATTCAAAGTCAAACTCAACTGGTGGTTTTTTTTCATTTATAACTTTAAACGAAAATATTGAAATTAATGAAAAAAAAAAGGGAACGAATACCGGTTTTATGACAAGTAGTTTTTTCAACGCAGTATGGGGTAACGGCTTCAGTATCATACATTCTTAAGACATCGCTCTCAGGTCAACTCAATTTTCTGAGCCTTTTAATGTATTTAGTCTTTGAAAACTATTTTTCGCTCATGCAACTACATCTCATCTAACGTTTGGCTGTTTCTGGATCCTCTGAAGGTGTTCATTCTGTTTTATTTGCTCAATTTGGAAAAAAAGGTTCTAGCCCTCAGTAACAGATACCGAAAATTCTGATGATACCCAATAACAGACAGGATGAGAAACTGATGAGTAATGGACAAAATTCCTCTTTTCTCTTCAAAATGTGCAAAATTTCTTTATTTTTAGACCTAAAACCTTATTAAATTCAAATGAACATGAAACACCGGTAGACCTCGTGGTGGCTGTTCATAACCTTCCACCATTGCTTTATAAATACCCACTGGCTCATAAAATTCACTCTGATAACACTAGATGGTTGCATCATATTCATGGGTCGCAGCAACATCAGTTTCACTCGTCTAAAATTCTTATCATTTAAATCCAAACTTACAACTGTCTGTTACTGGACTACATACTGAGCGTTGTAAAATCTTACTTGCCGTAATTAAATAACGTGTTTCATCAAGTACGTACATAATTTTCTCACAACTCATTCGACAACATTCCCTCTATCGCATTTTTTCGTCACAGATACATATTTCCTGATTTAAATGCGAAATTAACTTTGAAAATCAAGGAAGTTTCTTGTATACTATGAACAGTAAGAAATTGACTTCAAAATTTCAATGGATGTTTGATTCTCAAAACTTTCAAAATCATCTTTTAATCATATCATCACGAAGCATATTCATTAAAAATATGTTTCACGCAAAACATTATAACGATTATTTATGTTTTATAGCAATTCACTTTAAACCAAAGCAATTAAACTTTTTTCTCCAGGAAAAACTCAAAAGAAAAATGGTTTCTCAAGTCAATAACCAGACGATGATTTTTAATATAAATCGCATTTGCTATTGGCGGAGCTATTTATTTCTTGTGGTGGGAAAAAAATCGAAGTCGACGAGAGAATCGTTTGTTTTCGTTTATGTAAAGCAATTAGTTTTCCAGCGAACTGACTTCCGATATATTTTTAACCTTTAATTAAGCTTATGTGTTTGTTGTTACGCCGTTTGCAGTTCTCTCTTGGATATAAATGGTTTCAAGTAATTTATTCGGACTCGAAGTCAACCCAATGATATTGCCTCTGTTGTTTATCAATTTTAATGAACAGATAGGAATTAATTGATAAAGTAAATGAATATTTCATGACAAAGAGGAACTGTTTTAACAATTGAGATAATATTTTTACAACTTTTTAGTTGGTATGAGGATTTCTAATTAGCTTTTTCAATTCGTTTATCTAAGATGTTTTACTTCAAGTTTAAATGATTAATAGATATTCGAATTTCAAAATGTAACTTCCTAAATGCTGAAAATGAAACCAATATTATAAATTGTTTTATGAATTTCTTTAAATGTTGTAAAATGTTTTTTACTTGCATTAATTGTTTATGACTTATTAACTTTATAGACTTTTAAGCATTTCGAGTGTGAAAAAAAAGAAAAACAACAGAAAATTCAATACATGAGTTCATTTAACGCTAGAACGACCAGACCGGTCATTTTTACCGGAAAAGAATTTGAAATGCGCTCAAATGTTTTTTGGTTTTGATTAATTTATTCCTTTGATATGCTATGGTTTTGTCTAAATATTGATAAACATCTTCTATAAAAAGTTCATTCATTTATCTTGTTTTGTTTCTATGCAATTTTCGACTCTACTTTGAGTATACAGCGGTCAAAATGACCTGAAGTTTCCTTTGTTTGATTTTTGTAGGATAATTCCATACGAAAGGCAGAAAAAAGTAGTGTTATTAAGTCTTTGACCTTCTGTCATTTGTTTTTCAAAGAAATATTTGCTTGCGCAAAAGTTTAGAACTTTTCTTGTTTTCTAACTGAGTAAGTCAAATTTCCTCCAATGGATTTGAGCTAAGCGCATATGAAAGATGTTTGAAACATATTTTTTATTTGTTTTATCTAAATGTTTTAAGTTAAACTGTATGACATCTAATTAATATCAGAACGAACGTAAATTGCTTTTTTTTTTGACAGATACATTTTTATACAAGATTTAGAGTTTATTTTAAAGATCGGCCATTTTGACCGTTCCGGCCTTTCTAGGTATAGCGGAATTTCGGCCGTCCTAGTGTTACGTGAAACAGCCTTAATATCTAATGTATGAATCTTACCTACAGAAAATAGTTGCTTCAAGAAGAAGAGTGAAATTAAGTCATAAATTAAACGAATCCACGATGAAGCAGCCCATGAAGAATTAAGATTAAATTGCATATATTCATGATAATAAAGAATTATCATTGGAAAGGTGATAAAGTCAATACGTATCTAATGAGGAAAAATTTCCTTCCCGTTAAAAAGTGCCTCCAAAAGAAATGAGAATTGTCAAATACCTAGAGTCCTCTGCAGTTTGAAGATCTATTGGAGATTTTGATTGAATAAAAAAAAGTTTTGTTTACCAGTTTTCATTACACCTTGATATTTCACTACTTCTTAACGAACAAACAATTACTTATAATTTTTTATTCTTCTCAAACAAGAAACAATACGATATGATACGTCATTACATTCCAAATTAAAGGCATGAGTTATACCTTTAACAAACAAACTCATTTCTTACTTACTTATGTCTAGCGCTTTGTGCTATAAGTTGTTTGCTCACTATTTGATTAAATTAAGTTAATGACTACGAAAAAGCAATTTTTAACGTAAGTCAACTAACTACAGTATTAAGATAAATAAATACCTTTGTGCTGAACAATAAAGCAAGAAAAAAACGTCAAAAAAAGCACAAATTGCCAATTACACCAGAAACGTGTTTTCGGCGTTACAGGGAACGCCTTTTTCAATGCAAAAAGTAATGAGCTTATGGGTCTTTTCATATATAAGCTCATTACTTTTTGCATTGAAAAAAGCGTTCCCTGTAACGCCGAAACACGTGTCTGCTGTAATTGGCAATTTGTGCTTTTTTTGGCGTTGTTTTTTCTTACTTAACTACAGTATTGTTCGAAAACTAAGGCAGGGATTCCATAGATAATGAAAGAGTGCATTATCAAATAATTAAATAAATGAATAACGTAATGCATAAATGTATGGACTTATAACACATAACAGGGAATAGAAGTACGAATGAACGAAAAGGCAGATGCTTTAAGTACTTAAGTAATCTTTAATTTATTAATAAAGGTTAATTAAGGGATGTTTTTATTTAAGCTGAAAACAATAAATGCATCATTAAACAGGTACGGTATACTTATGAAGAATTGTTGTTAAAAACAAAACAACTAATAGGTAGTATTGTTTCCACAATTTATTGATGAATAAGAAAAGAATAAACAAATGCATAAAAATATGTAACAGTTATTTCATAAATTAAAAAGCGAACACATAATGTATTGATAAGTATACAGTATAAAGAGATTATTATATTGATTGATAAGTAATTGTATGCATTTTTTAAATAAGTAAAAAGAACGTTAATAACAGTAAATTATAAAAGAAAGGGGGAAATTTTATTTGATGTATTATGTGTCTTGTGATTAAACTGATGCTTAAACAAATAAATATGATATTTAATAAGGTTTGTGTGTAAAAAGTTAACTTCGATATTTTAATTAACATCATCAAATAGTTTTCGAAATTTCATGAAATATTTTCCTGAAACCTGATCTCACAATTAAATGATCTTTTTCATAGATATTTAAGTAAGTAAAGTGGCAACTTTATCAAAACCCAAAAGCTTTCTTTTAACTATCTGAAAAAAAAAGAACAAATTACTGGAGAGTGTGCAATTAAATTCAACAATACAGAGTGAATATTTATGACAGTATCTATTAGCAGGTTATTAGTGCACTCGCGTTGGAACAATCAAAAAAAAAAAAAAAGAAAAAAAAACAGCACTTAAAAATGAATTAATGAAGTTTCTCGCAAACAAATAAATCGGTGCAAAAACGATTCGAGAAATTCCCAGGAGTTCTTCCATGGAAGAATTATTTTCTCGAATAGTTCAAAGAAAATAAAAGAACGGGGGAAAAAAATCTTCTTCGGAGTCATTTCTTTAAGTGCTTTGTTGGTGAAATGCGCTCAGATATGGCAATTATTAAAACTTATGACTAATTGTTTGACTGCAACTGTCTTCGTATACCGCAACAAATCAGAACCGGATCCTGGAGGACAAGTACGACAGAGTCTGCAGCGGCGGCCATTTAGGACCACAGTAAACTTGCACTATACTGGAAAGAATGGTAATGAAGTACGTAATACGAGTAATCGCGATCATGATGAATTTATGAATAAGAGGAAACATATACCGAAATCGAGAAAATACATAAATACAGAACAAACTAAGCAGAATGATAAGTGAAAGAATGAGTGTGTATTTATGATATAAGGATGGAGTATACAGATTAGATACGTATAATACAAAGTACTTTACTGGAGAGGGGGGAATTGGTTTATATTTGAATTTTTCTACTCGCGTAAAAGAAATCGCTTTAAAATAAGCAAAAGAAATTAAAAATGTATTTAAGTAAATATTTTCTCGCAGATTCAAACTGTTTTGGACCAATAAAAGCAATTTAGAGTGTTTTGTTACCCACTCTAAAACTATCTTGCACGAGGTTTTATCATTTGGTTGTAATAAATTAAAAACTAAAGTAATAAATAATTTCCCAACTCCCCAAAAGATAAGTAGATGTTATGTAAGTATTGGACTGGCATTAAGGGACTGGAAATAGAACGTTACATTTCATTGAATGAAGATGAAATTAGTCAGTGCGAAAGAAACATTATGGGCTTGTTTTACAGCATTCTGAAACTGCTTTTTGTTATAAGAATTTCATAAATCCTCTCAGTGATGGTAGAAATGATTATTACAATCCTATGAACTTTCCGGTTTATGGGCAAATATGTCTGCCTATATAGCCTCTCATTATGTTCTCTCGATCCGAACCCATTAGCCCGGTCAGTTAATGTTTCGTTTTAATTTCTGGTAGTGCCGAGAAGAGGGGGCCGTCCGTGGTCCTCCTCCCCTTGACCCTAATGTCCCCGATGATTTGTTTTGGCCAAAGGACAAATGCTTGCGGAAAAGGAAATACGTTCTTCCCTTTTTTCCCGCCATTAATTACGTCTCATCTTTATCTCCAAAGGAAGGTAGGGTTACATCACGCTGAATGAATCTAATGGCGCCCGGGGCGGAATTATTTTCGTTCTGATGCAACAGCGCCCAGAATGCTGTTAGAAACATACTGTTAACCTATATTTTCTAGTATAAAAGCATAGTGTAATTGATATAAAGAATGATACATACTCTTATTTGTGGTAGTATGAAGTTTAGTGACTACAGCGAAACTCATTTTTAAAATACAAAGCTTTTTTTTTTGGAGTCTGAAGTTTACAATTTTACTATCAATTACTTAATGGAATGTATAAAGAGTAAAACAATGAAATAGGAAAGTGCTTTACAGTTAATGAAAGGAGCATTTGAGTTACCTGCACCTAATAGTTATGGAAGTCTAACCAAATATCGCTAAGGCCATAAGTCGGCATTGGGTTTGGCCTCTTACTTTTACAAACTATTACCAAGTTAATCACAAATGGTCGCGACATTATGGCGTCACTTCTGCATGTGTCTTTTTTAATTAGTTGAAGAAATCGTCCCACTAAAAAGTTTCCAAGTCTTCACCACACTTGGTTTATACCAACAGATCTTCAACTTCATCTTTCTGCGCTAAAAAAAGGGGGGCGGGGGTCTTCGCACTCGGTAATAACGAATTCAAATAAAATTTTTAAATATCTTTAAAAGGAATAAGCAAGTCATCAGAAACCGATAAAAACTGGAAAATCTTCGGAGCCAGTGAAATTTTTTGGCATCAGAAAAAATTACTTCTCAGTGCTTAAAGGAAAGTAACATGTCTTATTGCAAAAATGTTACTATTGCACTGAAAAAACTGTCAGTCTGAGGTGCAGAATTTTCCGGGCACAGCAAACAGCCATCTTAATATTTAGCTTTTTCTCAAATTGTTTTCTAGTAGGCTAATCTTAATGAAATACTAATCTAAGAAATTTAATGGGAAGCAGGCAGATGACACAAAGAACATATTGGTACTTACCGGCTACCAGTTGTATTCTTCCAACCATCACTGCCACCAACTGCCTGTTTCTCCTCCCTACGATCCATACGTTGCAAAAGGCCAGAATGGAACACCATGTAAGCAGAACACACCCACTTCCGAACAAAACATATGAGGTTTGCCAAGCTCCAGTGGGAAAATCTTCGCCAAAGTTGTGACATTCCAGTTCGTTGGCGTCCTGGTGATAACAGACCGACACCATGCCAAGTGTGGACACTAGTCCTTTTCTGTCATATTCCAGAATTTGTCCATCAGCATGCTCATGTTCTTTGACGAACCACTCAGGGTGGACATAAGCAGTAGTGGCAACTGTAGACACTAACCAAGACAGAAGAATCCAAAGAGCTGTCACAGGCCACGAAGTAACAAGCTCAATATGTACCACGCTGCATGGCTGGTAGAGTTCGGATTTTAGGGCATGGCCTGCTGGTATGAGGCGGGGTTTGCACAATTTGTACTGCATTGTTATGCAGCTTTAGTTATCTTTGTCGTTTGTATCACATCTCGTGACACCTCAAATGTGGTAATGTTCAGGAAGACGATTTTATTGATACAAAAACATTGTACCTTGTTACCATGAAGCAAGATCATTTAAAAGCAAAGTTCAATCTGATGTTAAATTTTTATTAGGAGTGTTTGAGTAGTTCAGGATCTTTCTAAATGCCCTCCGAATTGAATTGGATTTGATGACTTGTTTTTCACAACAAATATGATTTCCTTTTTTTATTACCTTTAAAACCAGTATTAATTTATTATATTCGGTGAAATAAAAAGCAATTTACTATTTGATTTTTCATTGCTGCATAAATCAATAGGTAAACATATTTCCGTTTCTTCTGCCATCTTAAAGGACTTTGCATCAAATGTTATTTCAAATGAACTCTTCATTACGGAGGCATTGAACACAGTAGTGCGTTGTTTCTACGAAATTTTACAGAAGTAAATGTTTTTAATCTAGAATTCATACTGCATGTACATTTCGAAACGATTGCTTTTTAAAGTAGTGAAACGTTTACTGACGCATAATCTTGAAAACTCACCATGGTTTTGGTATTTAAAAAATAATTTTATGAGATTGAATGCTCCAGAGTGCGTGCTTCTTGAAGGAAGAATTCAATTTCATTCCAAAGTACGCAGAGGAAATCATTTGTAGTTGATCCGATATAATGTGTTAAATACAAAGTATAAAAAGGGTGATATGTTTTACGAATTGCAGCTAATTGTCTTTTTTCAACTTATCACTCGACAATTCACTTTCAAAGGTTCTATTTGCATGCAATAACTTACGCTTGCAATCTTGTTTATATTTTCGCAACGCTTAAATTGTTAAAATACTGTGCCCCACACATTTTAATTGCTTCTAAACAAATTTCTTGAAATGTAATCGATGTCAATGCTGTTTTCCAATAACTTATTTTCTCCAAAACCAACTGTTTTCCAAGCCTGAAAATGAACAAAAGAAATTAGAAAGAGTCAAAGAAAGTATGTTAATTTGAAACAGCTTCAATAAAAATGTATAGCATTTCATATAAAGCAACTCAATTTTCTATATCATAAACTATTCACTACTTATTTATTAAAATGAAATTTACATGCCAAAAAATTATTCCAATGCTTAAAATAAATAAATGAATAAAAAAAGCAGGCATAAATATGAAAATTGTAAGATACATTCAAATGCTATAAACCAGTTTGGCCCGAGTAGAGCAGCTATGAACATCTACATTAAATGATACTATATCCGGATTTGGTTTCATAAATTAGATTTAAATTAAGCCTCCCTTGATAGAGATGTAGAAAGCGATATTTGTACTTTACTAAGTTTGAGTGAGGCTTTGCAATAAATAAAGGACTAGGTGGATTTTTATTTTTTGTAATATTACACACATACTTGGTTGTGCTGCATCCATTGTGCATGACTATTTGCAGAAGGGTTTAGACTTTAGCAGGGTTGCCAACCTTAGAGAAACAATTTGAGGAGCATCTGTGTTTTCGAGGAACAATTTAAAATTTTGCGAAGCAGTTTGGTATTTTGCATAAAAATATGTGAAAATAATTAAAAACACTTGTCTAAAATTGTTTTATTGCTTATTCATTTTAAGTACGAGTAGTAAAAAAATAATTATTTTTAAATTATAAAACAGTTTTAAACACTATTTCAATCTTAGAGTATAAGCTCAAGTTTTTCAATCTTTGAGTATTAAATTCCCCACATTTACACGTTTGTTATGATAAAACAACAAAATTTAACTTTAAACTTTCGACCGGGAAAGAACTTCTTTTGGTGAGCCGCGGAGTTTCGCCACTTTTGCGGAGCAATTGACAACCCTGCTTTAGAGAAAGGTACTTTTTCCTGTAGACCGGGTAAAGTCTCCCAAAAGACTACAACTATCAAGATCGAAAGCCGCTGTATTCACCTCAAGTATGCGTCACAACCTTTTAAGGAATCTATTGTAGAAATACAAATTTCTGCTGGTAACAGTGACACAACTAATTGTAACGACTGCTTATTTGTGGGACAACTCTAGACAGGATGCCATATAGCGTTAATGTCACCAGCACTGAACCACTAACATCTGCTACCCAAATCTCATTAACAAGTGGAATGGAGATAATGGAGATACGTTACGGTTGTGCTTATATAGTAAATCTGCTTCTATATCTGGCATATATATATATATAAGTATGTACATACATTATAGTACAATTTTGTGTTTATTCTTTCATTTTTTTTTAAAATTTGTATTTAAAATGTATCTGATGTTATATGTATTTATATATATATGGTGGAAGTGGAATCGACCTATAGTGCCAGTCACAGTACTGTCGAACTCGGTTATAACGAACACGAAAAGACCGCGATATGTGCTCGTAAAAAACGGGTTCGTTAAAAAATTCACATACTTGCTTTGTTACTTTTTTATCTCTGTACAGTGCAAAACGAATATGCTTAATTTGATTTTAACTGACTCATTGTTTCTTTGTTGTACTATCGTTTTTCGAGAAATACTCATGGCTCGGGAACATCGTCATTTGCATCCCTGGCTTCAAAAATAGTTTAAACTTTTTCTGAACATCAACAGTCATTGACAGTGTTGAGGATATTCATAGTTTATGATAAAATTCTTCGCAATTGTTTTTAGCGTTGTTGTTTTTATTATTTTCGTCATCTGCTTTAGTTTGAATCAAAGTTACAATGTCCCTGAAAGTATATCGGAAGTGATAACGTGGGCGTCAACAAATAGTAAAAATGCTTCTCTATTATTCCATGATTTTTTTGTGGACAGCCGTCATCACTTGTTCTGAAGATTTATGACTAATTACCAACTTTTAACTGACTTCGAAATGTTAAAGCAATTTCTCCGAGAAGGGATAAACTGATCGTGAAGTCAACAGAAATTTTGTAAATCACAAAGTATTTCTCACTTCAAGTGAATTTGCTTGCTAGAAGTTATGCTGCCATAAACTTAACATTGCATCAAAAAAATATTTCTGACTTCTTCGTTAAAGTAGAATTATCACTAAATCAGGGCTTGATATAAGCGGGTTTGACTGTAGTGGCAATGAAATGACATGGTAAGTATCATCTCGTATTGTGGAGGAGATACCCGCAATATTGTCTATTTATTATTTTATTTTGTTTATTTATTTATTTTTATACTACTCAGCGATAATTTTAAGCTCGGTTCTAATTCGATCGACATAATCCTTTTCCAGGTAGAAAGAAATGAAGTTTGGTTATTAAACTTTTTAAAGCCAAACCTAATGCACTAAAAAAAAAAAACCTTGCCGTCCTCATGAAGTTACAATTCTAAAAAAATGGCGCTCGTGAGAGTGTATATCCTGGAATCGCCAAAGTGTTTAGTACTTAAATATGCAGCTGCCTATAGATTTTCTGATAGGAAAGTAAGAAAAATCTTGGACTGGTATCTTCACAGCGTGATTAGTTTTCTAGCCGAACAGGATAACGCCGGCTAAACTAGAACCGAATGTGAAAGGCTTGGTGATGGTATTCCTTTACTCTGCCATGCCATTGCTACAACTGCAAATGGCACATATCTGGTGCCACTTCTACCACCGTATCTCCACCACAACTCACACAGTGGCCTCCCCAAATACGGGAGAGTTATACGCCTGACTCTGTATTTTTCATTTATTTATTACTGATTAATTTATTTAGTTGCGTGTACGCGTTCTATGTGTTGAAAATTGTATTTTATGCACTTTAAAGATCTAAGTTTGAGTTTGAACGCTAAATACTATATTTTCTATTCATTCTCCGGATAGCGTTTCGTCCCTAAGATCCTTAGGCAAAAGACCTTCATAATTTGATTTACTGGTGAAAGCCCTTATAATCTTCCGAAACATTTAATGACGGATTATTATCTTGTTCTAAAAACTTTCAATAGATTCATCATTTTTTTCCCGAAACACGGAGGATTCTTAATCTATCGTGCAAACCCAAATTGCTTATTATGGATGAAACTTCAAAAGGAAAACAATTTCTCCGCTCGCCAGATCAAAAAACTCCGCCTCCCAAAGCAAGCTCATTGTAGTTTTCAAGTAAAAAGAGTAGAATAAACTCCGCAGAAAGTAAATGTTTTTTTATTTTTATCTCCTCTTAATGAAGTCTGAATTCTAATCTTTTTGTTTTTCGGTTGCTTGCTTTGTTTAAGCTTTTAAAGCTAGACTTTGTAAGCGGATTGCCCACGCTCATAAATCCTCTGCTTTAATTTAGAAAATTTACGTTCTCCTCTATTTACGGATGTCAGACCCTATTAGGGAGAGGGGCTGATGTGACAGGCCGCGGTGGCTTTTGGAAGTTAAAAAAAAAAAAAAAAAAAAACATTCTCTAAAAATACCCTTATTTCTTTTTGCAGTTATAGTTACAGTTAAGCGTTACTGTATTTTTTTTTTTTGTGGTGCAGAGTTTATTTATAGGGTATGTTTGAATAGGGAAAACGGTTAACTCGGTAACCAGTGACTAATCAGGAGTTCTAATAGCTTACTGATCTTGGATTGTTCATAAAAACATTCAATAGACACTCACCGCACTAACCACTGTCATCAGAACTGTCATCAAACGTCATGAAATCAACCGCTCGGGTTAACCGGTTACTCTATTCGAACATACCAATAGCGACATAATCCTGAGTTATCTGAAACTCGCCGTTTAAATGACACATGTGGGTCATAAGACAATTCTGCTACATTACTAAGGAATCAACATCTATTAATAAATGATAAGTGAAAATAGCCACGTAGTTTTAGCCCCGAGGTAAAACATGAAGCAGAGATATGAAAAGTTTTTCCGCAGAATCCAAGATGTTAGTACATAAAACTCCAATGATCTAGGCAACAGCACTCAAGATCATGTAAGTAATAATTAAAAACAATTATGCACTTTTGTTTTTCTTTGTAAATGCTGCTGAAGTAGCTAGTTTATTATTTATCTTCAAAAACGATAAAATAAGAATTTAGGATAGTAAATTCTAAAATTGATCTCTCAATAATTATTTATTTGGAACAATCTCTTTCTTTAAAAAGTGGTACAAAAATCGTTTGTAGCAGAAAAAAGAACGGGGTAGATTTTTTTTTTGTTTTTTCCCAAAGCAATAATTTGATAAAGAATCAACTTGTACACGGAAAAAAACTCCATTCTCAAATGCTTTGCCGAAAATTATATTTTAGTGAAAATATTGTGTTTTATCGTTAAAATATTTAATAAATGTATTGATTTCATCGATGAAACCAAGAACCCAGGAATTTCAGTCTAAATCTCACTTATTCAAGAATCACCGTTGAAAACTTCGGAAAAGCCCAAGCCATGGCAGCCATCCATGAAGGACTTTTCAAATATTTTTACTCACATTCCAAACTAATTATAACATCAGATCTCAAGTACCATGCACAAACGCGGTACACACACACACTCACACCAAGAGAATGAAAGAGGAAGTAACAATACGTCTTGCAAGGTATTGGGTAGCATAAACTTAGCATTAATATTAATTACCTTTTTATTAACACAGTAATTGTCGTGTTATACTTTACGATAATGTTTGGTATATCGTATTTTCAAATATCATTTTATCATCGTTCTACCTATGTTAGATGAAATAGCAAGAGCATATATGAAATTCAATATTTCTAATATTTTAACATACATTACTATGTGACTAACATACATTACTATGTAAAAACGAACTTTGACTCATATCTTGTACTAAACCACTTTTTTTCGTTTGTTTGTAAAAGTTTAATGCAAAAGAAGGAGTGAGTCAAAGAGGGCTCCGAAATGGGAAATTGATTCGAATGGTCTTCAGAAAAAAAATATTTCCCCTTTTTAAGATTCCTTACAATTACATGTACTCGAGCTAATAATTTGTGCTTTATTTTTTCCCCTTCATTTTTGTGTTATAGGCCACAAAATGGCAACATCACAAAATCATTGAACTTCAAATACCTCAAACCATTTCTGCCTGTGCATTCTCGTCATGCGTTTAAAACAAGGAAAGGGAAAAAAAAACATAGAAACCTTCTAATATGTATAAAACTGAAGAAATCTTTACCGTTTTTGTTATTTTTTTAATTCTAAACACTACTATTCTGAAAAATTACCAAATACCATAAATATACATTGAGGCCTCGAAAATACATATGAAAACATAATACAAATGAAACGGAAACTAGTTTATTCAAAAATTCCCAACAAGTTTTAATGACGTAATTTTTTTTTTTTTTTTGAAAAAGTAACAATTTCCTTTTCTGTAAATTGATTTTTGAGCAGACTTTATGATGCCGGAGTTACGACTTTTAATTTCTCTCGTTATCAGAAACGAAGGGGGAAAAATAATTTTAACCGTTTTAAAGGAAAAGTAATTACGAGATTAAATTTTGGGCGGACATTAAAAATGACAACACGGGATAAGCGTTCGCTGCTTTCTAAAAGTTAAGCGGCGTTTATTTTTGCCCAGATGACGAAAACCTAATCCACGGGCGGGTAGAAACTAAAAGCATATCCACTGTTTACGAAAAATAAATGAAATTAAATGATGCGTTTCATAATGATTTTAATAGATGCCATTAATTATATTTTTTGAGCTAACACTACTTTCTGTTACTAACTACTGTTTCAGTATTATTTTGGTATTTTTTCATACTTATATATTTAAACCTTCTAGTCAGTTACGTAGTTTCCTGGTTTGTCAAATTTTCTGCCAATTTGTTAGAATGGATGTTCAGTATAACGGTAAAATGATGTGCCGTGCAGCAATTACGGTTTAACGTGGAGATTTTTAGAAATAAAAAGTAAGTTGTTTGTCAGGATTCCAGATTTTTCTAGAATTTATCAAACTTTGCATCATCTGGGTATCTCTTCCGATTCAAATACATATGGGGCGATAAAATTTTATCCGAATTAGTTTTCAGAAAAGGCTGAATATAGTTATAATACTTAATGATATAGAAATCTGGTGCATTTGTTTCAATATTAAATTATTTTTTGCTATTTAAAAAAAAAAAAATAACGTAAAATTCTGTTCTCGATTGGGGATTTAGTGTTTCTTAGTAGTTATTGCTCGCAACAGTATTCAATGAATTCACTTCAAGAAAATCAATTTTTAAACTGAAGATAAAGATCCTGTTGATTAAAAAATATTTTTTATAGAAAACTATGATTCAGAATAAGTTAAGAAAATGACGGTTTTAGGGAAAAAAAACGATATGCGTGTTCTGAAGTACACTGCGCGGAGAAGCTTGCCAGTGATCAAAGCTAAGCTTGTTAAGGTTGTAAATAAACCATGAACATATTACAGGAATTCTTACCGAAGAAAAGCTTTAATTAAAAAGAAGATTTCACCGATCAGGAAATACTGATAATACATTTGGTCGTTTTTTCACCATCACACTATTAAATATAACAGAAAAAAAAACCCCTCCAGAAACAATTCTTTCATTAAAACTTAACGTGAAAACAATAAATAAATAAATAAGTTTTTAACTTTGAAAAACTTTTTTGATTGAATGATATGCAAAAGTATTTGCATAATTGTCTCTTATTTCTTTCATTGCATTTTTAGTACCTTTCTTCAGTGTCATTTTCTTTGGAAGGGACATATTCAATTTTATAACCATCCCGCAGAAGCAGACAGCATCTTTACTTATCACTAACTAGCTATTGATGGGTAAATATGCATCATCACATTTTTAAGAACGCTAATGAACCATTTTCTTAATCTTTATTCACTCCGACATATTTACCTCAAAATCAGGAATGTGTTTCTAGAAAATATAACGTTAAAGTATTCAACATACGTCAACACTTTTAAACTTTATCTCTTTTCAACTCTTAACGTTGCACTAACTAGAAATAAGAAAAATGTGAAAATGATCCGAAAGGTATTCCAACAAATTGACGGCGAGGGTTGATTAGTTTTCGTTCGTTACACCTCGTGTCGGTCGACAAGCTATTAGAACGACCGAAAATTAAAAATCATTTTACTGACGTGTCACTTTTGACGGAAGCTTGGCTGATAAATAAATCGCCAAGCTTTGCTGCTGTCAGCCAAAACGGGTTGATGGATGGAAAAAGTTTCAAAAGTGATATTTTTCGAGCCTGCTTCGAAATTCTGAACTTTACCAGCTTCGGTCGTGTCAAGTTGATTCTGAAAATTGCAGTCAGCAAATTTTAAGTGTTTTTTTCTTTATCAAAGGAAAGTCTTAAAGCAGATTTTTCCGACTTTTTTTCCCCTCTAAAATATTAACTAAAGTTGATGTATCTTTCTATAATATACGTAGCCAAAAAATTTTGAGTTCCGGAGTTTGAAAAAAGAACAATTCGAATATAATTTTAATCTAAAAAGGTCTAGAAGACTCGAAGTTTAAAACAGATTTTCACATTTGAAAAAATTACCTTTTTAGTACAATTTTGACTACATGTAATAATACATGCAGATATATTTTAATGATCTATAGTGTATTTTAAGCATTGAAAATCTGAAGTAAGCATCAAAAATTTAGTCAAGTTTTTTTTCACACTTTGTACTTCAAATAAAATCTTAGCATCGTGGAACGCGGAGAAACATTACGATTGAAAATTTAAAATAGATTGCACTTGAATGTTTTGTTATTTCTTTTAATATGAAACTTCAAACATTCTAAAGTTTCAAAATTGAACAGTTCGCATTTCTTCTTTCTATATGATCTTCAGATTTATTCTTTTAAAATTAAGTTTTAATGGAATTTATCTCAATTACGGTATTTACCGTTTTCGAATATTTAAATCTTCTAAAATAAATGAAGAAGTAATTTAATTCCTTTAAAAAAATCCCATTGGTATCTCCAACAGTGCGGGATCCTTGTAACACTTGTGTCGAAGTCTTGTGCTGATAAACCGGCACCTCTGGGAGTTTTTCTTTCATAGATGCCATTTTTAGTTTTCAATGTTAACACCATCTACATACAGGGTGTAAATCCTAATAGTGGACCAATAGCTAATTTCTAAACCGTTACAGATAAGCGTATAGTTCAATTTGGAAAAAAATCTTTAAAAATGCGAAAGAATCAAAATTCATAAAAATTTTGTCAAAACAATCAAATTTTAAAAATATTACAAAATTTCTTTTTTTATAGTCCCTAAGTCCTAGCAATAATAATCAGTAAAATATTTCTGACACACTAGCATTTACAACTAAAAGAAATCCCTCTTCTACGACCAAAATTGACCGAGTTATGAAATTTTGAAAAATCACGGTGTTTGAAGATTTTATGATGTCAGCGGGGAGATGACCAAAAATAGACTTACGGTCTAAAATTCAAATTTACGGAAACGCCCCTTGCTGTTGCAAAACTTTGATGCAGCCTGTAGATCTCATGCAGATTGTTTTTTAACGCAAAGTTCTAATACAATTTTCCTTTTTTTTGCGTAGCTTTCGGCCAAAAAAAAAAAAAAAAAAACCTTGGGGGTTCTTTCTTTCTTTCTTTTTTTTTTTTTTAAGCTTTGACTCCGTTCAGACCACTAAGTATAATATAAGCATAAAAAAGTATTAGATTTAAAAGTTCAGTTCTCAAGTGAATCCTTTTTGTGCATAAAAACGTTTTCATTGCATGCTGAAATGTATACTTTTCTCATAGTAGTGTTCGACCTTTTGTATAATTGAAAAAAATCCTACGCCAAGTTGAAATTACGAGTTTCAACCAGTAAACCTTTAACTATTTATTCGAATACGATGTAAAATATTAAAATTATTATCAACTTCATTCGAAAGAAATCATTTTCTACTCCTCTGCTTTCGGGGGGGGGGGGGATGAGGGATGCATTTTGTATACGTTCGATAAATTATACTTAAAAAATGGACTCAGTTCAACTTGGCTTTGGTTTTGAATTTTAAATGTTCTATTAAAAGAAAAACGTGTGCTATCATTCAAGCTGTAACGGTTAAAGCAACCTGCTATGCGAAGTTGTATCATTTTTCAAAAAATAAAACACTTATTTTCAATCTAATTTATTATTTCTCTAAAATGTTTGTTTCAATCGAGATCTTCCTCATTCCTTATTCAAATTCCAGGTTTTACGAATAATTTTAAAACGTATCATGCTGGCTAATAACAAAACATAGAAGCATGGTCCTTTTTTTTTGGCAAAAAGCTTTTTTGCTGTTTTTTTATTACGAAGGCGCAACTGCTCGGTTGGTTGGAGTGTCGTGCTGTTAATCAGAACGGCACCAATTCAAATCCATGCCAATAAATATCTCTTTTTTTCCATCAGATGCTCACATAGGCAGGACAGTATTTGCCACAACCCGTTTTTTTTCACAAGCACAATTACTGCTTTTGCTCGAGTCACGCAGTCACACTTTTAATGATATTTATGTTTGCATTGAAAATACGTACAACCAAAAGGTGAGCGATGATCACACTATCACAACGTTGAATTTAACGAGGTTTTGTTGCTGATGTCTTCAAATTACATGCCTACTTTTGTGCGTTTACTTTTTTCCGTTTAGTTTAATCCGTTAACTTTTTTCGATTCTTCTTTATAATGTTCTTTGTCTGAAATTTTTAAAGTGCGAAATGCCACACGAAAGGATTCGAAGCACAGCGCGGAGTTCCACACGGGTCGACTAGTAATTGTTTAATACGTGTTATTTAATTCGAATATTTTTTTTAAATGTTCATTTATTGAATTATATTCGCGGATTTAATTAAGAGGTTCTCAGAATAAAACGATGAACCACTTTGATGAAAAAATAAATATGTAATAATAAAAAGGACGCCTTCAAAGGATAAAAGGATAAATAGACCTTTGATAAAATTATTCGCACTGAAATATGTCTTTTCAACCATTAATAATGCCTCCTGATAACAAGAGTCAAAGTAAATTTAAACCTACGAACACATCTTTTTAATTCACCGTACATCCCCTTAAGAGCTATCTCGCTGACGTCATAAAATCTAGGAAACTCGTGATTTTTCAAAACTTCATAACTCTGTCAATTTTGGTCATAGAAGAGTGATTTTTTTTTCAGTTTTAAATGCTAGTATATCAGGAATATTTTACTTAATACAATAAAACCTGTCTACAACGATACTGTTGGGACCTAAAAAAAATATTATTGTAGACAGGTTATCGTTATAGACAGTTTGAATATTTATGCTGCCATTTTGCTGGGACCAATGAAAATATCATTATAGACAGGTTTATTGCTATAGACTGTATTGTTATAGACAGGTTTCTCTGTGTCATTGCTAGGACTAGGGGACTGTATATAAAGTTAAATTTTGTGACAAAATTTCATGTATGTTGATCCTTCACGAAATTTAGAGATTTTTTCCAAATTGAACTATCCGCTTAAATCTAACAGTTTAGAAATAGCTGTTGGTCCACTATTAAGGTGAACATTATGTACATTTGACTAATTACGGCCGCACTTAATTCGCTTACGCTTTAGAGGCCTAGAAAATTTTTGACTTTTATGTGTTAAACCAATGCAACTAGTAGCGCAATATGATCTGCTCTTGAAATTCTCGAAAAATGCGAAACTTCATGATTCGCCCATTTTGATCGCAAGAGGCGTTGAACCCAATCCTGTGTATCCACCAATCAAATGGGAAACCTCATATGTCGTCCATTTTGACTGCAAAAGGAGCTGAGCCCAATCCCGTGTATCCACTGATCAATGGCAACGTTTCAGAGTTTGTTTATTTTTGATTGGACAGGGATTGAATATTGAATATTAAACAGGGATTGTCTGCAGCGCCCTCTTTGTTGCCATGAATTTCAGTGGTTGTTACGGCCTATAAGCGTACTTGAATCAAGTGCGGCCAAGGACTAATATATTACCGATGAGGGAAAAACTTGATGAGATAAGGATCAAGAAAAAAAAAACGAAAAGACCTGTGTATGATTGAACGGTGAGTGCAAAAACTACGTAAGTCAAGAATTTCAATTTTTTTCAGGAGAGAGAAAAAACGTCATAACTAGTCCAAATTTTCAAATAATCGAACATTCCCCCGCCTCCCGTCACAGCATGCATTTGCGTTGCTGTCATGTAAAAATTACGTAATTTCTATTAAAATAGGGGCTCTGGAAAATTTAAAATATCAATTTGGACTTACGCTGGTTTGGCACTCAACTGGTATTTAGACTTGGAGAAAAAAGTTATTATGCATTCAAAACTTATATTTTTTCGTGATTTCATCAGAAATGACGTAAAGGTTGCTTTAACATTACAACATACATAAATTAAATATATATATATATATAATATATATATCAAGCTTTTTCAATCCACCATTTTTAACTATGCATCGCAAAAATTACAAACTCATAAGAAGTTATGAATAAAAAAAAAAAAAACTTTACAATATTCAGGAATATAGGCAAACAAAGACAATGGAAGGTTATGGCAAAATTGTGTGCCGGTAGCTAAATCTCTACCAAAAACGTTCAAAACGTTATATACATTCAAAAGAGAGTCCTCGTATCTTTCAAATCTCTAATCTGAGTGTCGTGTTTTTTGCACTGACTGTTCTTGCTTCCCAGAGCTTGTTTCCATGCAAAACGCAATTTCCGATCCGAAAAATGCAAACAATGAAACATTTTCTTCACGTACTTATTAGTTAAGCCAGCTTTCCAAGTTAACGCATGTTTATTTCAGCATCGGTAATTTGTTTTTACATTCTGTCAAGGCGAACTGTCAGCTTATGGGAACATGACAAAAATGAACCAGCGACCCCGCCCCATTAACAAGACAGCTGCAGATTTTGATCGTTTTATTCTTTTTAATTTTCTATCCGTTACTTCCTAATTTCAATAAATAATTGGGGTATCTTTAGTGCTCGACTGAGTAATAGGATGGGTTAAAAATTTTTTTTCGAAAGGTTAAGGGGCAGGGAATCAAAAAGGTGCTAAATGATCTCAAACTAACATTTGTGAAATATTATTCCATTCTGATTAGTCTTTTGCCTCCGGATTGAATTTGAAGTTTGGATTTCTTTACTCAAATAGGATACGTTCCATGTAAGATTGCAATAATAATAAATGTTACTTCGTTTACAGAAACAAGTGATGAAACTTTCAATTTGCACCTCGTTTAAATTCACACTTGCCATTTTAGGTGTTAGAATTGATTGAAATGTGTGAATTAGGTCAAACGCTTCCTGCCTACTGTGCAACGTAAATGAGTAACAGATGCTAAAACTATACCTCTGAAATGCAGCCGCAATCTTTTGAAATCCTATCCGAAAATAACTAAGAAAATAATCATAATCATTTTTACCAAACTAGTAAATTGCTATTTGACACTTCATCTTGCAAATGCAAAGATATTAACGACTACATTTGTCCGAAAAAAAATACATGAGAAAGGGAGAGAAATTGCAACTTCAGCCTCAAGAAGAAAGTGAAGAGAGTTTTAGTATCATTACTTCATCGAATCTCTTTTATCGGATACAGACAGTGAGGATTAATTCAAGGGGCCTTTACAAGCTTCAAACTCAAATGCTTACATCGATAAATTTACTACTACAAGCAATACAGTGAACTTTAATTTGCTTTCATGGACATGTGATAGATATGAAGTAACCGACAGGGTTGGAGTAGCAATTGCTTCAGAAGTAGGGGAAGCTGCTGTATCCACGGACGGTTGTACCTACGGACGTTGGTCGGGAAATTCCAGATATCGTCAAGAAGGATCCTAATTGGGGTTCAACGTGTGTGTCAAAGCCCTCTCCAATACCCCAGAAAATTCCAATGCCATCAAACGAACATTTAAGATTTTATCACATTTTTTTTTCGGTTTTAGTAAGATCTAAGTTTAAAAAAAAAAAAAAAAAAAAAAAAAAAAAAAACATGAACAATTTTTTTTTTACTCTGTTGTGGATTGTATTATTCATTTTTGTTGTAGGTATCATGATTCCCTATATTTTGAAGTTTTTTTTTCTGATTTTTTAATGTTGTAAAACTGTGGTCTTGTCGATGTGACTGCCTTGCAAAACCAAAATGTTTGTACCCAAGGACACACAACCATGTGTACCCACGGACAGCAATTTTTAGTCTCCTTGGGTCACACCTGAGTCTTCTTACAATGTGAAGTACCTCAAAATGGTGCCTAGTCATCAACGTCCAAAATTTGCTTTTAACAATTATGATGAATTTGAAATACGACTTGAAAATATAGTGTTGAAGCAACCCCCACCTGTTGTAGGATCTACAAACCGTCAATCCCACCTGTTTTCATTTGAAGTCGACTTTTCTATATTTTTGCTGGTTTAATCTAAACTGAGTTTTTTTCTAATGGGTTAATTTTGGTGAAAGGTTTCAATTTGCATGTAAATTAAAGTTATTATGTAAGTACATAGAGAGTCATACTATCATGAATCTAGTTATTTTTTTGTTTAAAAACATTTTAATTATTCATAACGTCATCAACTCTCTTAAGACTTAAACTTTTTTAAACAGTTCACTGACGTTAAAAATTGCGGAAAATTAAAAAAAAACCTTCGATTAATTTTCAAAGTCTAATTTCTGTTAGATATGTTATTTAATGTTATTTTCAATGGATGTTTGAAGTATTTCAGTAAAAAATGACTTATGAAAATGAATTGAGTATAATTGAGTTCCTGAGATCTATTTATATATTATTGTTTTATATGTTTTGGGTACAAAGGCACCTGTCCGCGGGGTGAACGGGTTGTTGTACCCACCGACAAAAAAAAATGATTTTTCAGATTTTTTTTTTGAGGCTGAAAGCTTTGAGATTTTTAGCTGACAAAAATTGCCAAATTAGATGATAAGTTGTAGATTCTGCTAGAAAAAATTTCCGATCGACTATCTATTCCCAGAGACCAGCAAAAATTGAAAAGTAAATTTTCTCCGTGGATACAGCAACTTCCCCTACTTTATCCCACCACTACAGAAGTTATTAAGAAAAACATGCTTCGTCGGAAGCGCAAAATAGCACGAAAATCTGCCCTGCAAGAGCCAAAACCTCGCAAAATGTCTCATGTTCGATGGCTAAATTGTGCTAATCGAATTCTACGTTTGTGTGTTTTAGTGGAATATCCTTCTGACATTTAATAATTCTTGCAATATAAGTCGTCAATGTCTATATTCAAATCTGGTTTGCTATCAAGTTACCTTCATGTGCAGATTGGCTCGGCAGTTGTTCAAAATCAATGCAACTAGATATTTATCCACTGAGTTGAAGTGCAAAATAGATCCCGCATCCAAAGGAAGTGTTTTCGTATGTCCTAAAAATTAATTTATTACCATGCTGATTGACTTGGAACAGCATATCCGTGAATTGGCAGCCTGTTGGATTTTAGAAGCTCGTAGTATTCAGCAAAATAGACTCCCAAAAGACAAATTTTTCACATTCTTATCGGTAAATTTGATGCAGAATCTTACATTGATCTCAATGACTGGAAAAATGTGTCAGATCAGCCAATACTGAAATCAATGTCTGAAGAAGATATTCAACTGTTTGTTTCAGGCAAAAAAGAACTTTTTACTATGCTTGCCATGCCATACACACATGCTATTGAAAGGCAGGTGTGCCCACCAGGGGGGTTCATGGCGCAGATAGCGGCATTAAGATTTTTAAGAGGGATGATTTTACAGATTTTTGACATTTGGGGGGGGGGGCATCACCGCATGAGAATGGGCACCCCCGTGATAGGGCAGTTAAAGTTGACGTAAGTTTCAACTACATTGTGCAAAAAGAGAAACTTTAACAAAGAACCAACTGGAGTCCCGGAAACTTATGCCAAAACTAGATAGTAAGAACTTTCAAGCTATTTTAAGATGAACATTTTTAATTTTGAAAATTAATGATTATCAGAAACGTTATTGCAAATAAATGATTAATACTTCGGCAACCTTAAATTGTTATATAATTTCCTTTTTCAGTTTTTTAATGAAAATAGATTTTCCCCCTTAAATGCCGGTGTTTCAAACTCAACCCGGAGGCAGAAAATGAACTCCTAATCGAATGGACTTTAAACAGGAGTCAGTTATCACTTCGTATCGATTTTTTTTCTTTCTTATTTGTCGGTTTTCTAAAACTTCTCCCCGGATGTCCGATTAGGATGGTTATCGACATTCTATTTATTCGATAGAAGGTGGTTCTACTTTGGTCCCGTACGTTTGTCTGACCATATTTGTTCTTTAAAGCATAAGTTATATGTGAAAAATCAGAAATTTTCAAGCAATGTGGAATGTTATACCTTGATATTTTCTTTTTAAATTAATGATTTACTGAAAATGAGACTTTTCGCATAAAAAACTTTCTTAAAAAACAATTACTCTTAGAGTTCTGAATGTAAGCGTCCCTAAACTAAACAAAATTTTCATTGAGTTTGTCTGATCTTGTAGTTTTTTACTTTCTTCTATATCTAATATATGGAAGAAAGAATTGGTTTCGTGCAAAATGTCGAATTTTAACGGATTCGAACGCTTTCAGGTGTGCTGAGTTTTTTTCGACATTTTTACTTTCTTCTATATCCAATATATAGAAGAAAGTATTGGATTCGTAAAAATTTTCGAATTTCGACTAATTCGAACGTTTTGAGTTGTGCTGAGTCTATTTCGACCATTTTTGGAAAATGAATGTCCGTATGTGTGTGTGTGTGTGTGTGTGTGTGTCACGTATGTTTTTGTGGCCGCTCTACAGCGAAAACTACCGCATGAAATCGAATGAAATTTGGTACACATATCTGCCTCTATGAGAAATTGTGCACATTGGTTTTTGGCGCGAATTCCTCCAAGGAGGGCGGAGCAATGGGATGTTTTTTGAGTTATGCATGCCTGCTATTCCCCAAGAAGTAACTGGCAGAATCTAACAAAATTTGGTCCATATGTTGTCCTTAAAAGGTACAAGTGTTGATTCAATTTTGGTGTCAATAGCTCAAAGGAGGGGGGGGGTTGAGCTATAGAACATTTTTTGTCGTCAATTGTGACTGCTGTATCTCAAGAAATAATGAACGGAATTAAAAAAAAAATTATCGACAAATAGCCCTTGGAGAGTATAAGAAATGATTCTATTTTGGCGTCAACAGCTGAAAGGGGGCGGCGCAATCGAACGTTCTTTTTTTTTCCATTGTGAGTGCCATACCTCAAGAAGTAATGTTACATTCTGGATGAAATTAGGAATAAATGTGAACCTATATTTAAGTAGGCATTAGTTCAATTTTGGTGCCAATCGCTCCAAGGGGGGAGGGGGGGGGGGGGTAAAAATTGCAGCCATCTCCGAAGGCCACAATTTTTGACTACTTGTCGTTCTATAAGGAGTTTATACTCGAGGTACAGTAGAACTCCAACTGTCCGAACTCCGATAATTCTACTCGCTGATTATCCGAATCGCTTTCAGAAAAAGAAATTGAAAAGTACGGCTATTTGAAAAATAATGATTCTGTCTACACGCGCTATTGTCCCTCCTTCCAAGCTTGAAAGTGCGGTGCAAACATTATTACGGTGATGGGTCAACGTTTCATGGGTTTCCATTCATTTTATCATTTAAGCTCAATTTTTCTTCAAAAAGGATTTCTTCCTCCCAAGTTAAACAGACATACAGTAAATAAATAAAATAGATCCTTTTTAAGGGAAAATCTAATTATCTGAATTTCTGATCATTACCCATTTATCCGCATTTGGTCCGATCCAAATTGATTCGGATAGTTGGAGTTTTACTATTTTTCAAAATCCTTTAAACTTCAACGTAAGAATAACAGTATTTTCCGACTTCACAAAATAGATAACTTGCATATAAAAATCTGAAATCATTCTGAATGAAAAATCAGTTAGCAAACAAAGAAAATGAGAAAATGACAGTGGAGTAGAAAATAGCGATTCATTAATTTTTCTAACGTCGTAATTTAGGGTTTGGCATAGTTAAAATAATAATAATTATTAAAAAAAACTATCTACTGACGATATCTGCAGATGAAATTAATGAATAGTTTGCAAAATAATATTCAACGGGAATAATTGATGAGCAATAAAAAGTTAAAACATTTTTGAGTTTGAATCTTTTCCGACAGTGTATTTTAACGTTTGTCATTTATTTTTAAAAATTAAGCAACTAACCATAACTAATGGCATCATTAGGGCATGTCTTGGTTTGAACGAGCTACAAACTTACCACATTCCATTGTTTTTACCTTTGAGTTCATAATTTTCTCCAGGTTTCACGTAAGAATAACATTTTAAAGTTACATATTTTTGATTAGTTATTTTTTTATTTAATTGAAGAGTCATACTGAATTTAGAACAATATTCTTAATTATTTATATTTCTTTTAATGAAAAAAAAAAGTTAAACTGGGCTGAGTTTTGATGGAAACAAAATTAAAAAATTTTGATTCTATAATTTTGTCTTCCAGGTAGTTATGTTGTTCATTGCTCAAGGTCATCTTCAAATGATCAGGGGGTAAACAGTTGATTTGGTGTCAAAAATACCTCAAATACGCTCATATAAACTCACTGGTGATGTAAAAAGGAATATTATTTATTTGAAGTGCATTTAGTTGGTTTATGAAATGCAAACACTTGTTTCCTAGTGTTATTTTTGTGGTAACTCATAACAGAAGCCATCCCGTATAAACACGTCCTTTCCAGATTTTTTCAAAACTAAAATTCATAGCTGAAAATTTTTGTTTCAAGCTTTTAAACTGATATGATCCTTATCCCAAGATCCCGAATTTTAATTTTTTTTCCGTAATCATGTTGGTTGTAGGAGATTAAAACAAAAAGTTCCCTATATTTGATGATTTTACCTTGTATGCGTTTGCGTGTATAATGGTTAAATTTCATGAACTAAGTAAAAAAATAAACCGGTAAAATAGCTTCTGCTAACACATCCCAATTCCGGTCACGCATCCAGCGGATGTACCAATATTGCAAATATTTTGCATCATTTATTGAATTTTTATCCGCCAAAATAAGTTATAAAAAATTTTGATTTAGAAATCGGAGTATTGTCAGAGGTTTAAAAATTTAACGTTAATTAAGCAAAGCTGCATATGAAAAAAGTCTTTTAAGCAGACGTTAATTAAACATACTGATTAATTTTTCTGCTGGATTTTCTTCCGTTCGTTTTAAAATGGATTTACATCATACACATAGGCGAATTTTATGCATGGAGAGTAACGAATAAAATACTTAATGATAACGCAACTGAAGTACAATGACGCATCCAGTGAATATACCATTATTACAAATATGTCCCTTTATATGCATTGTGGCGATCTCAATTTGTTTGTGAGGGAGTCTTTTAACAAAACGATGCTGCCTAATTTTAAAAAATGAACATTGTATAAAACATAACATTATACATAAAAAGTAGTCGAAAACTTTGTACTGCATAGTGAATAAAATATGACAACGTATATAAAGTACAAATTCAAAATGAAAAAAGGTTAAAAAACCAGCAAACAGCTGTTTCGGTAGAATAAAATAAAAGTGCCATCATCAGTGCAATTAAAAACGAAGACAGGTTCAACCCGACTAAAACGCAGTCGAGGCGAACAATGGACTGAGAGACGAGTTGTAAAAGATATGAGAGCAGCATAAAATTATGTTGCAAAGATGCACTTACTGTACTGTTTCATTGGATATGCTCCGAACATTCCTTATCATAGATACCCGGAAGAAATAGAGTTCACATATATGAACTCTCAATTTCATTTGAGGAAGGAGATTGGTACTTTACTACTATATTATAATTTTATTTTTCTCATTAGAGCCTAGCACATTGAATTATTTAAAAGAATATTTTTAATAGTTCATAACAATGAACTTGCTTAATGAATGTACCAAATGGATGTTATAAATATTTTACAACATTTATTGCCTTTTTAACCCCCAAAATAAATTTGTAAAACATTTTGATCTATCAATTGGAGTATTGTCACAGTTTTAGAAATTGAACGCTAATAAAGCAAAGCTTGCATATCAAAAAATAGCATTTTAAGCAGGTGTCGAAAATACGTTTACGTCATGGCCATTCTTGACTTTTGTTTTGGTAATATCTGTACCTCAGAGCCAGACTAACGTAAGTCATATAATCTCACTTTTACCGGAGAGAAGGAAAACGTTTGCTTGTTGCATGCAAAGGATGCGACTTTTGCTCTTTTAACATTGGTAAGTAATTAAAAAATATTTTTTATCTAAAATTACGTTCATATAACTCGATGAGGAATAGGATTCTACATACCTACACTGCATTAATAAACTGAAATTTGTAATTTTTGAACTTGCGCTAGTCTTGCTCTGAGGTACAGATATATTTATTGCCTTTTAACATATAATAATGAACAATTTATTTGTTTTGTTTTAATGCAATGCAGGTAAATAAATAGCGTATTGTTCGGGTCCAAATTTCGTTTTGGAGCAACAAAAATGATCGTAATGCATCAAAACTGTGTCATCACTATAAACCTGCAAAAGATTGAAAAATAGATCCATAATTTTAACGCTTTGCTTGCATGCACAATGTAGAACATATAAAAATACAGGCGAGTGCACAGTACAGATAATGGATGCATTAAATTGATGAAGAGGAAAAATATTTATGTCGTAAACCAAGATGAAAACTTACTTAAATGCAGATCGCTTGCTCAGTGTCACTTTTATGACGATTCCCAGTCATCTACACTCGCGAGTTTCAAATGTTTCTGGAACACATTTTATCTCTGACACATTTCGCCGCATTATATGCTAGTCAATTGGTTAACACATTCGCGGCTTTTATTGAGAGAACTAAATTGTTCAATATCCACAGTTCCAACCGGAAATATTCGCAACGGAATACGTTCGAAAGAGAACACGTGTCCGATTTCCGATCATTTTTCCAGATAGGAAAACCGATTCGGAGCGTCTGTTCTTCCTGGGAACAGCTTTCCCACTGAACGCGGGGGTCGGAGAAGGGAACTATCGTTTCGGAATGGGTTGCATGGGGAGAAATCGTTTGGCGGTATTCGGCTTCCGCCAAAACGGAAGAAATGCTTTGTTTCGGAAACGAAAGAAGATTCTTTGATATTTTAGTTTACGGTGACTTTGGTGAAAAAAAAAAAAAAAATCTGCGTTATCAATTAAATGTTGAAACTTAAAGGAATGGTTCAATATTGCTTCAAAATTGTTATAAATGACTAATGTCTAAATCGTTCGAAGCAGCATTTCAATTTGTTCAACATAGATCGAAATCTAATTTTATTTGATGAAAGAAAAAAAGACATCAATTTTTTTTAATTAAATGGACTAAAGAAATAATCATGCTTAAACTCCTACATGAAAAACTACATTGTGATTGACCTTTCTCTCTTTGAATTGTGATAGTAACCTTATTATGGTCTTTAATCACGTCGTCTCAGAACGATAATACAGTAAAACCTGTGAAGTTGACCACCTTTGTAAGTTGGCCACCTGTCTAAGTTGACCGCTTTTTTTCAGGCACGGAATTAGCCCTTATCCTATAAATCAACCTTTGTAAGTTGACCACCTGTTAAAGTTGACCACTAAAGTAGTGCACCGCAAGTGGTCAACTTACACAGGTTTCACTGTAGTTGTAAAATGTGAGCTTTTAACACACTCCTGCTAAATTGTACTTTATTTTCTTCTCTTTTCTGGATTTAGTAGCACAGCAGATTACTCCTTTTTCTGAGACATTATAGTTGTTAATTCGCAAAATTACAGTATGAAGTAATTTTAAACTATTAGTATATCAGTTATGAGCATAGAACTTTAAATGTAAGATAATTTAAAACTGATTTGAATGTGCATGAAAGTCTGCGTTGACAAGTAAATAAGCAGCTTATCATCTATTCTGCTTTCCGGATCATTCTACGCATTAGAAATCGGGCATGAAATATTATTAGAAAGTTACAACCTTAATAATGATTAATGCTTTCCACGCCAATTTCAGAACAAACCGATGAACTGGTCTCCATGGGCTAGTAAAATTTTTAGCCCTACGTAAAATGCAAAGTTTTTCTTCAATGTAAACCTCTTATTAATCTACTAGTGGTACCCGCACGGTTTTGCCCTTAGTAGAAAAATTAAAAGGTCTTTTGGTTCGCCTGTATATTTACAAATAATGTATGGTGAATTTTCTCGCCAATTGGCTTGTACTCATATTACGGTTAAACGGTATGATAATTTCGTATCTCGCCAATTGACTTGTGTCCATGTTACGGTTCCACGTTATGATAATTTTGTATTTTACTCGTCCATCTTATGATAATTTTGTTCTTAAAATTGGAATAGAAAAAGAACCACATCGAATTTTCGAAAAATCTCTTCGAGGTGCACACCCCCATGCTACAAACTAACTTTGTGCCAAATTTCATGAAAATCGGCCAAACGGTCTAGGCGTTATGCGCGTCACAGAGATCCAGACATCCAGACATCCTCCGGACATCCAGACAGAATTTCAGCTTTATTATTAGTAAAGAAAAACACTTTTCAATCTAAAGCCAGTTGAAATCGTTAAAAAAAACCCACCTTCGATTGAATTACATTATCGTTTGATCAGTGTTCAAATATCGATGGAAGAGTCAAAATGTGGTTTAAAAAAATAATTTAATTGAAATAGTGAATATATAACCAGGTTAAAAATTTTATTCCGTTTCTTTCGCCAAAAAAGATATATTTCGCCCAGTCTGGGCTCCATTTCGTCCTTACTTGCTGTGTATCTATCGCTAAGACTCTCAGATGCAGAAGCGCTCATTTCTCCAAAGGATGCTAGAGTGCTGGAGAGGGTTGGACCTTTCCCCCTACTAGCTGAAATCAGCATGGTTTTCCATTTGGAGTAGATTTTCTGGCTATTAATTTCAGGACTTGAACGTTAAGAAAACAAGCATGGGGCTCGATGATTCTAGCCTTTTAGTGCTTGCTGCACTGACAATCTTAGTTATGCTACTGACAGCTCTTCAATTTCTTTTTATTTTTTTTTCACGCAATAACTAAAAAAAGATTCTTGAAGAAAACTTATAATAATAATAGTTCTCATTTTACTATATATTACAGTCCATCCTGTTCATTTTCAATTTGTATTGACTGTATATATGTAACCGTGAAAGATCGAAAATTGAGAACATCAACTTTCACCGATGATTCCCTAGAAATGTTCGGTCTTTCGAAGATGTCTTTGTTTTACCAATGTTGAAATTACTGGCTAGTGTCAACTTTTACCAGATTTCGGGCTTTCTAAGTAACAAACACATACACACAATCACATAAATATACAATAATACATCCAACACAAGTATAAAGATCATATTTTTGAAAAATGCATTATTTTTTTATTGACAATTTAATAACACTTACGTTCGAAAATATTTAACACGTTTCTGTACAAATAGTATTTTTGAAAAACTTTCGAGTAAGTGAAAAAAAAAAAAAAACCGGTCATTAACACACAATGTTACTGTATAGATAGGTAAAGTTTATTTATTTATTTATTTATTTATCGATTATTACTGTAGTTATTTTGTGCGTTCAATCATTGGCAACTAGTTTCTCTATCTTTTGAAGAATCTTTGTTTAAAAACTTACTTCCAAAGCGATATATTTTCTATAAGACTGCAATTTCTATAATCATCAATAAGTATGAGGAGCATCTTTTTCATTTGTGGAGAGTACATATTAGTGTCTTTTTTCTTTTTTTTTCATCGCATAAATTTCGAAATTTTCTGTACCTCTATAGGAGCTTTGAAACGCTCCCTCTACTATTCAATCTCAAGCAATATTTTGCCCATATGAGCTAAATAATCAAAAAATAAGGTAGATGTTTGTCCTCGGAAAATTTAGTTCATGCATTTGGAAAAAATACACACACAAATAAATTATTTAGTTAAATATCTATGTAAAAAACTAAGAAAACTGGGAGATAATTTTCTTTATGTTTTATCTCTTATTAAACAGTCACCGAAAGAAATTGGGAAAATTTCAGTCAAAAGTCAACTTTTGAAGATGTCTTTCTCTCTAAAGCCCTTTCCCAACACAATACGCACGCTTGCGCATGTGTGTGTTTATATACCGTCGGCTCAGAGCAACAATAAGACATCTGCAAATATATATATATATATATATATATATATATTTAAAAATAAATAAAAAAAATCAAAATGAGTTTTTGGTCTTGTTAATATTACCAAATGTGCCTTTATTTAGTGGAGTGTTCGAAAAAAAATTATGTATTGAAATCTTTTGTGTGCAAAGCATAACTTTGTGTTGCAGAAGTTCTAAAATTCATCTTAGTTTAGGGCAACACTAGGTTAAATTAGATATTCTTCTGTTTCATTAAAATGTGAACACCAAAATATTAAATTTGTTAACGTTGGTCTGAGATATTATCGCACACTAACTTTAGTTTCTTTTTTTCATGATTTAATAGTTTTTCTGCAGCAGGCAGGTGATCCTTTTATTTTTAACTATAAAACGCTCTTAAAAGCTGTCCGAAAATTTTCAGCATTGTTTCCTTGTTAGGCATGGTAGTATGTTAACGCTGATCTGCAGTAGAAAAAATTCTATTTGATTGAAATATTGTCACAATTTAAAGCAAAGTATATTTAAGTTTATTTTCTATCTACAAATGATTGTTGCGTTCTAAAAATAGCAGTGAAACAAAGGTGACACCATTATCAAAAGGTGAATATTTAGTTCAATTATAGCATTATTATAGGGTTCTATACTGCCGTGGAAAGGCAAAGAGCAATATCTGCAAATTTTCATTGTTTTTTTTTTTTTTTTTTTTTTTCATTTTTGTCATCAATTGTACTTCAGCTTTTTTGTACACATTTGCTTATTTGGTTTCCACTAAAATCAAGCTCGAAAAAAACGTCGAATTCTAACAATTTCCCTATTGTTAGTATGGAATTCAAAACACATTTTTGCTTTACCTTGCTACGAGAGTATAAAAATGTATATATTTTCTATGAGAAAGTACTTTAGAAAAAAATTCTATAGTGCTCTACAGACGATTTTGTCGAAGAAATTCTTTGGAAAAGTTTTCAACAGAATTCTATTCACAATTTATAGAAATGTACTAGCTGTGTCGCACGGCTTTGCACGGTCTACCTCAAAAATAAAAGTTATATCAAGTGACGCGTGTTCAACAATCAGGCTTCAATTAGAGAAAAAAAATACTGCAAAATTTCAAGTCAAAATAATCATTTTTAAAGAAAGAAAACGGCAAATCAAAAATTCCCGAATAAATTAAACGCAACACTTCATAAATACAACTAAAATCCTAAAGAAGAGAAAGAAGATAAATTGCCAAATGATAATCAAAAGGGGAAATTCCTATCTCAAAACAAAAACAAAATTTCATTCAGTACAGTCCAGAAAAAAGAAGTGCAACCTTCTGAATTGTTTTCACGCTAATTTAAAATGAGAACGTGCAAACGATAAATTTCCAACACACAATTTCTGTTCCATTAGGCTTAAAACTGCTTTTGAATTTGTTTCCGGTGACTTTACAGCCTTTTTGTTTTAATACGAAGGAAATGAATGAACTGTACGAGGTTTTTTTGCGGATTTTTGAACGGCACTGAATTTGAACTGAACGGATAACTATTTCTGGTAGAAAGAGCCATTTAATGCTGTTTTTGGGCCCTAGAATTAAATTCGAACGGTTCGGTACTTTTTTAGCGTTGGAAAACACCCCTACGTTCCTTCTCGGGTGCCCAAGTACCTCCCTGCCAAATTTGGTCTAGATCCGACGAAAACTGGATTTGTATAGGAAACATACACACACACATTTAGTCACACGGCAGTGTCAGTTAAGTTCGTATATATATATATATATATATATATATATATATATATATATATATATATATATATATATATATATATATATATATATATATATATATATATATATTCTTTGTTTTATTTATGTGGATTTCTTTAGCGATAGAAAAAAAATAAGGTTTTTTATTTATTTTTTGTGTGTCTGTTTAGTAATATCTAGTTTGGGTGTACTTACAATGAAAATGTTTAATAGCATTAGACTTTTTTAAATTTACAAACACAATCACAAAACAGCTTATTTTCAATTAACATTACTAATAAGTTGGAAGCAGCCTAACAACAGCTCTACATTCATCTTGGCCTGGGATGAAGAGTTGGAATCGGGCTCTTATTGTGGTAAATGAGTCGGAGTCGAACTGATTTTGTGGAAAATTAGTTGAAGATTTTAAATTCAAAGACTCGGAGTCGCAGTCGGTCATTTTCCCTCAAAGTTCGCAACTCTGCCAGTGCTGTGGGAGTCGAAGGCTCTAAAATTTCCAGGGTCGGATTCCTTCATTTTCTCTCCGACTCCATAGACCTGCTCTTAGCAGTGTCTTAAATGAAGATGATTTTTTAAGGTAAAACAGTAGAATATGTTGCTATTCGCGTCTATATCATAATTGTCTTCAGAAACATTAAAAGCAACGGCAGGACAAGTGAATTTAATTATTTTCCTGTAAGTTTAATTAAAATTTTAAGTACATCCATTGAAATTAACTCAAAAACTAGGGGAGTTCCCAACTTTTTTTTTAAATCAATGAATTATAGCCTCAGATATTCAGCATTGTAAAAAACATCTAACTTTCAAATCAATTTTACCAGAAACTTTCTTTTTGCACATGTCCTACTCTTCCTGTGACGCGACGATATGTATAGAGGAGAAAAATGTAAATTAATAGAAAAGCGTTTATTTGTTAAAAGTTGCTTTCTCCTCCTTTACTTGTACTGTGATGTTTTTCTTACTAAGATTTTAACTTACGCGTTTCATTCTTCACCTAGCTTTTTTTTTCCACATTCATAAATAAATTTAAATATAATTCCTTTCGACACCCTCATTTTATCAACATTTTCATGCCACAATTTTCAAATTTTTTATCCAGCTTCTTAGTAGTTCGTGTAGAATCCAGTAAAGAAAGATTATCTAGTCGCTTAGTATGCCCTAAGTTTCCTGAGAAAATTTAATTGTTTAGAAAAGAAATATCTAAATGAGGTTATGCTCGTAATACATATAAATGATTTCTATTGTGCATTTCTAAATTAATTATTGAGTTGAATTTGAAGGAAAATGGAAACATATCTTACTATAGAACATCGGTGGTATTTGATTACCAAGTTCAGTTGCATCTTCGAGCAAAAACTTTAATAGCCTTTGAAACAATGTTCTGTCCTCCGATTCATGTTGCGCTGTCGAAGAACAAATTTGACATGTTTAATAATGTAAATTCCTATTTGTTTGTAATCTAGTATTGTATAGTATATATTGTTTATCAGTCAGCTCAAAAATACGCACGGCAACACTTCAAATAAAGACATGGAATATCTTCATGCGACCAATCTATAAACTTTAAACTTTTTTTTAAAAAATCCTGAAATTTTACGGTAAAAGTTTCTGGCATCCCTGTTGCCGTAACTTTTGCCTTAAAATCCTATTTTACTGTAAAATTTTACGGCAGAATAAACAAGAGTAAAAAAAACGCAAAATGCGGACGGCAGGTTCGATCTCGGGACCTTCGAACTGGCAGGCGGCTTAGTTGCCAAACATACCAGTTGGGACACATCGAATAAGGGAAAATACGGTGTTACCTGGCTCGCGCTGCAAGTCACGTGGTGTATCCATTATCGCTGATATCTTTAATTCTTTCGGTACTATTTACTGTAAATTTTTTCGCTACTGTAGACACTCCATTTTACAGTAATAATTATCATAAAAGTTTCCTGAATTTTTGACAGTGTACAGATCCGTGCTATAAAAATTAAGATGGTTTATTGTGCTTCTACACTGTAATAAAAAAAAAAAATCCGAACAATCTGAAATATTTCTACTAGAAAATTTGTATGAAGCTGCGATACCATAAAATTTTCTTGTAACTTTCATCGAGATTTCCTAGCAGAACTGCAGTTAACAATTTTTTTTTACCGTGTAAGTTTTTTAGTCTTTAATCTACTTTAATTGGTGATTAATAGCAGAAAAAGCACTTATTTGTACTTCAAGGTGAAAGTAAATCACTCTCCTAAAATGTATCTGTAACCGAATGTGCAAAGTAGTAACGTCAGTAGTTTGCATAATCACACGCTCAGTATAATTAACTTTGAATTTATTGCATTTAACTGCTCCAATAAAGCTAACAGTAATAATTCGCTAATGCAAAACCGTTGTTGAAAATTTATTTAAAGGGGGCTCTTTATTCGAAGTAGATGATGTTTAGCACCCCCTCTTCCGTCTTCTATCACCCAACCTGTTGCCTGGAACGATAGTCGTTCATCGGTAAGAGAACTGAGCATCTTACCTGCTAAGCTACTTCACCTCAGTTCGTTTATTACCGTTCGTTTATTAGATATTTCACCCTTTTACCCCCTCTGGCGGCCCTCCCAGATTTATAGGTCGCCATTCCGGTCCTGTATTTTATTAAAGTCTTACGACTGTCTTCGCAGAAGAGTGCTATTTTATCGAAAGGGATTTGGACGTCCTCGGAAATATTCCTTTTTGAGGGAATATTTTAAAAAGAAAATCCCTAACTGGGGAAACTTGGATGAAAGAAAATGCATTGAGGCTATTATCGACTGTTATTTATAAGCAGTGTCGTCTTGCTTTGACTGAGACTTTGAAAAATATCCTTTTCACTTTTTAGTCGATATTTTTAACGTACCTAAGTGATAACTATAAAACAGTATAAGGAATATTTCTTTGAGTTTTAAATCGATGTATAGTTTATTTTAGATATATATGTATTTCAAATCTGGCGGGAATTAAAATGCGATTATGAGAGTTTCAGAGCCTATTTATTTAATTATTTTTCGTTACTTATTTTACTTGCTGGGTGTAAAACTTTTGCAATTCAACTTCACCTTTTTTTTTCTTTTCCTCTTTGTCGAACTAGTTCTTTTTATTATTATGTACACTGTTACTTTTTACCTATTTTCTTCCCATTTTTAGCATTAAAAATTACTATTTACTTTTTTTATTCATTTGTTTTAACTGCATTGTTATGAGTATTAAATGAGTTTACTAAAAAAGAGAAGAAAGAACACGGAGAGAGAGAGAGCACATAATATCGATTATTTCAACTCGAAAGTAAAGATTTACAAAAAGCTATTGAAAAAGGCATCAGAAAAATAGGGTGCAAAACAGGGCATCTTTGAAAAATCAAAATGTTTTTTAAAAAATTTCAAACAAAAAAAAAAGATAAAACAACGTACATACATTACTATAAGAAAACTAGAAAGTCGCCCGTCAAGGTATGACGGGTGAAAATTGCTTCTACTCTTCTACATTTAATTGCCTGTTTGGTGATATTTTGATATTTGAAATTTTTAACACTAACTCCAGTGAATGAACTCTAAATTCCAGTGGATAGCGTTAATTTTCAACCACTTTTTTGATTCTTCAATCCCCTCAAATGACTGTCTTACCAGTAAAACCGTTAAAGTTACCGGATTGAGTTCAGCCTTGTCGCAATAAAGCCTTTCCCTGCATGGCTTTACATTATCAAAACATATTATCAAATTATCTTGCCGTGGCACGAGTTTCATTGTTGAAACTCACGGGTTACTCGATCATTGACTGTTATTTATATGAGGATTCATTCATAAAAAATATTTGCAGAAAACCAGAAACATAAGTGACTCTTTCAGCCACTGCACAAGGGAATCTACTGAAACGAGGAACTGAAAAGCGATGGAGATTTTTAATTAGATATAACAAATAATTTCTCAGTCTTACATTCATTTCCTCATGTTTCTGAATTACAAGTACTCCACCTACTCTTTGTTGAAAGTGACTAAGTTTGTCTAAGTTAAAAGTCACTTTTTAGTAAATGAGAATTCATCATAAGTTCCTTCCAAAACGTCATAGGCTCACCATTGGCTAAAACCAAACTTTACACGCAGTCAGGAAGAACTGCTTTAGTTGGCCTCCGATACACTGCATGACATAAGTCAGTTGAGTGAAGGCAAAAACAGAACTCTTTAGATTACATTTATGGTACATTCCGCCATTCGCTACTTTATACTTTCGATTATTTGTGAGTCATTTATAACGTGTACCTTTAACTGTCGGAGTAAGCAACGTGTTCGACTCCAAAACTTTAAAAAAAAAATGTGTAAGGTTACCAGTAATTATGGGTGTAATGTTACACAAATTCTGGATTGTGTTGTATCATTGTTTTGAAAACTCAAATTGTTGGAGGAATGTTGGTTTGAATTTTACTGAAACCAAACCCTGCACTTTGGTTTCAGTAGAATTCAAAGCGAAAGCGTAAAGATCAGAATCGGCGCAGAACAGGTAAATGATTATTAGCGAAACAAAAATCGGCCTCTTTGGCCGAGCGGTAAAAGATCTTACTTTGTGACTTGTCTGTGAGACTCGCTTTTTGTGTCCAGACCCCACTCAGGTTACTTCCTCTTGAACACACCTGCAAAAACCTGCCGCGAAATAAATCTAGCAACTGCATTCGATGTACAACAGTGGGGCCTCGGCTAATACAATTGAACTTTTCTGTGATTGTGTTATGTTTTTACATTTCACATCTTCACATACAATTTTCGCTTAAAAAAATGCCTCACTTGATTCTACTGCGTTATAGCCACGTAGGACAAGTGCACGCAGTTGAGCTCGTTTACTCGACGCTTGTAGAAATATGCATCTGCGATTGCGGACTAGGGGAACTAATTTTGTTTGCCTGGTGAGCTTAATTGCTTGATATCCGTATAGGCATATAGTGCAACTAAAATTTACATATATTATACACATAAAATACAAGCAATAAATGTAGATGTACATGGCTGTGTCCATATACCCATATGAGTGTAATATCCTTTACTTCCTCCAATATGTAAATAGATCACATTTCATTCTTCATCAGCCAAGGATTATTTTCGTTCAGCAGCTTCCGATGAGTCGTGTGTAATCTGTCAAACATCCGCTAGCGACCATTTCAACTCTTTATTGATAGCAGAAAGTTTCCCCATTTTCTTTCTTTCCAAATCGCAAAACCGAGAATTGAAGTACAAATACAGAGAGATTCGCGAGGAATATATTAAAACTTCTTCACCCCATTCAGAGGGAAGCTATTGACTCAGTGAAAGAGAGCCAGACGTCTTCTAGAAAGTTTCGCCATTTCTCAAAATTCCTCCGAGCTCCGCGGGCGAAGTTGCTAATCGTACCTCTTGAGCAAATACTCCTTGAGAAAAGAATCGGTTGATGTATTCCCTAATTTATATCTTTGAAAAGATCGACTTTTAACGAAAGACGAGCGAAATATTGGAAAGTCTGTCTCTCTCGACGGCATGTCCACTGCTTGTCATTTTAAACAGCTTCTTGACTATACATATGCAAAGCCTTTGTGAGGTCAAAAAACTGGGAAAAATCAAGATTTCATATCTTGGAAAAATATGTCAAATTCTGAAGATTGAAAGGTCAAAACTTTGGGTTCAATGATAATTTTTTTTACAAATCTTCAAAAAGGAATTAAAATATGATATTAATTTTTAAATAGAAGGTACAAGTATAATTTTTATGATGGCATATTGATACTTTGTGAATTTTATTGAGATTTTAATACTGATATCCACGTTCTGATCATTATTTTATTAGACATAACCACATTTTTAAAGAGATACCGTTCCTTTACTTTTTTTTCAAAATAATCTGAAGACCATAGCAACTCTCTCCCCACAAAAGCCCACTATTGAAAACATGGTGTATATTACATGCGAGAAATGTATTTGAGAGAAGAAATTCCTAAACTTTTGCTTGTCATTGATAGAATATTAGGATCTACTTCCGAAGATGACTCAATTGCTGTATTTGTGGCAATGAGAAGCAAAGAGATGGACTTTTTGAAGTTTCGAGTAAATTGCGTTTTAAGTTCAGATCCTAGGTAGGCTTTCACAATTTTTTTTAACACGCTTTTATTAGCTTCACTTGTATGTTTGTGAATAACTCTCCTTTGGACTAAGACCTAGTGGCTTATTACTGTTAGTGCACTCCACCACTTTATGAGCGTTCGTAGCCGAGCGTTCTAAGGCGCGGGTGTTCGCTGACGTCCACCTCCGGGAATCATTGTGCGTGCGTTCTAATCCCGTCTACAACGAGATTAAATTTACAATCTTGCAACTCAAATTTTGCATACTTTTTCTGATCGGATTCTTCTAAAATTTGGAATGTAACCTCAGATCCGATGACAATGCAATATTCTATAATCAAATTAATTTATTAACGATAAGTTTTTAGTTTATTCTAATTAACACGTTTTTAATAGCTTAACTTGTTTGTTTGTGGGTCAAACTTTCCTTTGGACAAATAGCCAGTGGCTTATTAGAATTACTTACAACGTACAAATCAGAGCTTCGGAGTGTAACAATGTTTGCACGTGAATTTACCAGAAATCATTCAAAATGTCTGATGCAAATGATGCAATAGAATACTAAGATACATTCCATTATAAAAAAATAATAGTTTAAAAAACTAAAAAAACTCGCTTTAGTAGCAAAATGAACTAAAATGTTAAAAATAATTTTCGGATGGCAAGTATATAAAGTAATTGACCACACACTTAATTTCACTGTAATAAAAAAAAGCGTGGGGGGTTTCTTATCAGTTGTCTTAAATTTCTTCCACTTGTTTTCCATGCAAAAATGTAAATAGGCAGCCTCCCACGCTTTTTTTTTATTACAGTAAAATTAAGTGTTTGATAAATTACTTTATATACTTGTCATCCAAAGATTATTTTTAACTTTTTAGTTCATTTTGCTACTAAAGCGTGTTTTTTTAGTTTTTTAAACTATTATTTTATCTTAAATCATTCAGTTACTACAGTTTGAACTGTGATGGGATAAAGAGCAAAAAGCTTATTCTGTTGAAAGGATCATTAATTTTTTATGAAGCAGATAGCAGTTGACAACTTGGGCTTCGCTGCTTGTGTCATTGGTCGCTTATTTTAATCATTGTCCTCGATTGTTATGAAAGGCTGCTAAATTCAATTCTATTTATCACACTTCTGGAAAGAAACAGGTTCTTCCTTGAAATCCATTCCTAAATATTCAGAAGTACGGAGCATTTTCTTCTGCGAAATCGGCATTCTTTGTTCTTCACTTCACCACACGTCCGTACAGGTTGATGGATGGATTTAGGCATTCCGCCGAGTTACCGATAGTCCCTGACCCTCACCCGTCCGAAGGGGTTTATCGGCAGGGAAAAAAGAGAAAGTAAACGAAAATGAATTGAACCTTTTCCCAGAGTTCGGACAAACATACTTTGTCTGCAGACGAATTATTAAACGAAGAATAGGATCAGCTCTTTATTTACGTGACTCTCATTATTCCATTCTAAATTCGATAAGAGAGTACGAAGATAAACTGTACTCTCTAATCTGAATAAAACATGAGCCTATACAAAAAAAAACAAAAAAAAAACGATGATTTATTGTAAAGAAGTACATTGTAGAATATGCTAGTAATGAAATGGAAATTAAAAGATGAAAAAAAAAAGAGTGATATTAGAGTCATCTGATCAAATTACATTTGATCAGATAGCTGGGAGCTTGAAGAATTGCAAATATTAACCCCTTGATTAGGGATGTGTCGTTCATGAACGAATGGGTCAAAAAGAACGAATCCTTAAAACGAACGGATCCGTTCGTTCACTTAAAAAATGAACGACCGTTCTTTTGAACGGTGAGCAATTTGGAACACTGTATTGATGCACTGGTAATAAAACCATATTAAAAAAAAAAGTCATTTATCTTCAAATTTTTAACTCGCAATCAATCTCAAATATCCCTTTTCTCATTCCAGTACAATATATTCATTTGAATCTTTTTACTATCTGCTTTACTCATCATTTTTCTTTAATCTTTGCAGTTCATTTGTAATTTTCCAATGTATTCATTAGTAATGTCTTGCGTAACTTGTTTGGGCTACTAACAAAATTCTACTTCATGGACATTCTACTTCCATTCCTACGCACCTGCTAAATCCTTCTCACGCCAAAATTATTTCAAAACATATCTTTCATCATTTTTCTGGCTAACCTTTTGTCTTCTATGACATCCCTATCAACTGCCATCTGTATTGATTTGGCATTATTTTTTACCTGCTTGGTGACTTCCAAGTCTCTTATTTTACATTCAGTTTCCAGAGATTTTTTTTAATAAGGGTTATTATTGTTTATTTTTTTCCCCATTTAGAAAAGTGTTGCATTTTTTTTTTCTGTTCTCATCGGTACTGTGGAATAATTTTGAGCTCTTTAATATTTTTAAGTGAGTCTTAAAAAAAAAAAAAAACTTATCTGGTACTCCGACTGAGCTACCGATATATTTATTGTTACTTTTTTCGTTATACATAGGCTTGCCAGCCAGACGTTCCGGTTTTCAGACAAAAGCCCGGTGTCCCGGCCGGATTTCTCCGTGTTCCAGTAAAAGATAAATTTGATTACAGATGACCAAAAAAGTCTAAAACTAATGAACTGTGAAAGACTAAATAAGAAAATTTCCTTTTAATTTAAAACATTGACTTGAAAAATTAATATCGGGATAGCTTATAAGTATTTTTACGAAAAGAAAAAAACCAAAATATTGTTAAAATATTTATTCCTCATTCAATGTGTTTCTTCCTACTAAAGTAGCTTATAAATATGTATTAGCATGTAATAAATAGAATGCTTAAACGTATCTGTTTGCTTCCTGTTTTATTTATTACCTCTGTTTTGGTTTATAATTAGTAACCATTTATTCATAACAATGAGAATGAGTTTGAACTACCCACTAAAAACCAGCTAGGGATGTGTACTCCTTTGATTCTTGCGACGGGAGGAGGGGAGACACTTCAAAGAATATGACTGATCTAATGAAACATTTCGAACATACGTGAGTGTGTCGAGCAGAGAGATCACCAGCAACTTTTTAAAAATGAACGAAGTCGTTCAAATGAACGAGTTAAATGAACGGATCAAAAGAAGGAACGATTCTCTGATGAACGGATGACTCAAAAGAACGACATTGCCCACCTCTACTCTTGATTAACTTGCCTGGTCTTTAAGTCTTATGACGAAATCTGTGTGACCTTACCCAGCTCTTCAAGTCAAGCTCTAGATTTCGAATTCTGAATAGTAGCCACTGACGACCAAAGTCCCAAAAAATGGTAGCCCCTTTAAAACTTTTAGTAGTCTTTTTTATATATATATATGAAAAAAATAATAATAAAAAAAAAGGAATCCAAAACAGAAATTAAATTCACTTGTTTGCTGTTAGTAACATTAACATCAAATTAATTATGATACTATAAAAACAACAAACAAATTTTCATCGGATATATTTTTCCGAATTACGTTGGCGAGACAGAGGATTATAAGCGTGTTGTCGTAGCGCAATATTATTTTTGACATATAAAAAACACATGGTCGACACTTTTGGTGACAGGGACTTGTTTCTTTGGTAGCCATTTACGATGAAATGGTTGCCTGTTGGCGACTGGCAAACGCTAATCTACAGTTTTATCTTCAAACTCTTAGTCTCCTCTTGAGCTGGATATACATATGCCAGACACATGTATGTATACTTGTTTGTTGAAAGTAAGCCTTTCCATCCCTGTTAATAGATGAAAATGGGTGATCGTAGGCGGATGTTGAGCATCATTCGAAAACGTAACTGCGAACGACAACCGAAACCCACGCTCATCAGATACGTTCGTCAACTCTTCCCCATGTTCCAAAATGGGACTGACTCACCCCATCCGACAGAAAGGGCGGAGGCTGGTCTGCATCTTCCGACCTGCCAAATCGTCACTGTGATGTAATTTCCTTTATTATCGCATCGCATTGGGTAGAGTTGATCTACGTTGTGGTATGCAATGGAAGTACATCGGTTCCGCCGAATTTGTGGAATAAAGCCTTTTCCTGCTGCCATGTCCTTATTCGTTACTATCTAATGGACAAGTCATCGTTCCGATAAGATAACTGCCGTGTTGAATCTATAATTTGATTCTGTTGAAACTACACGTAGGATTTTAAAGAGGTTCTTTTCCTAGTCACGGTACAGGATACACGGGATTTTTTTTTAAATTTATTTATTTGTATAAAGATATTTACAGATTGCCTAAGGGTTTTCGATTGTTATTTTACAATGTTGGTTTCATGTCAAAGATATTTTCTATCTGAGCAGACAAAACATTTACACAAATTATTTTTCAGTAAAAATGCATCATATTTTTGCACCTGGTCTATATTTTGCGGGACATACCGTATTTTGCCTTGTAATTAATAGAGAGAAAATCAGCGTTCCCCCCCAAACTCTGATTTCCCTTTTCCTCTTTCTTACACAACTTGAATAAGATCTTGATTTTGCAATGATGCCGCCATCTCAGGGGCTTTCTGTGAATCTAACCGATATGAAAAGAAAGTGAACAAGTGTAGCACAGCTCATACATGTGAACACATTCAAATATCATTAAACTCCAGATTTAAACGACAAGTACTACATGCAAGAAAAATGGCAACTGTTGGTGTTATTCAATAGTTGCGTCTCTTGTATGGTAAGAGCAAGGATGTACTATTTAGTTGGTTTTCCTCTTACACAATTATTTTTACACCTGCTTCTTTCTTAATCCTGTTTCTTGTAGCAAAATTGATTCATTTATGAATTAAAACCGAGTTTTATGATTAATTTTCATTTGGGAAGTTATTTTCTTCTTTGTGAAGTTCCAAAGAAATTTTCTCGCAGATTGTGCTTATGATACCTGAAAAAGTATTTTTCGAAATGGCTCCATCACGGACATTCTGATTACTTGTAAGATAAAGGATGGACTTTTTTAATAGTTTTTAACCGTGAGTTTATTATCTGTGGTCAAAACATGAGAACAACGCTTAAAATTTTGATGCCTTATCACAGAATTTAAACGGCTCCGAATCAACTTCATCTTAATTATTCATACCCAGGATCTCAAAAATCTCCTTTGACAAAAAAAAAAAAAAATCTCGTATTCTAATCCTTTCACAACAAAAATCTTTAAGAAACCAGGTTACCCTGCATTTTCCTATAAACTGAAAATTTGTCTGGTGCCCAAAAGTTTTCCCTGATAAAGCTGTCCCCCCCCCCCTCAGATAAAGGCATATGTTTAAAAAAGATTCTTGAACGATTGCTTAAATATGTGCTCCCCCCCCCAAAAAAAATAAAAAATCATCTCGCCTTAACCTGTTTGATAGCCTTTTTAATTATTTTTATTTTGTTGCTGTGTGATTGTGATTGCTCTTGTATTTATGCTGTCGTAGTGAAATCAATCCTCAAATGGAGAAGATGATGTGAATTGAAAACTATAAAATAAAAACATAGTCGGGTCACAATTTAGCAAAGTGAAGTGACATGAGATATACTTGCCTAATGCAATTTCCCCGAAAATCTTCGAATATGGCAGAGAGGGAATCTTTACATGTATCTATTTTACAGTTTTTGCACTATGTTCTAACTGAAAAAAATAATTCTTCTGAAGTTAAGGCGACATGGTTCTTTTTATACACGGGTTGAGAAACCCGTGGATAAAAAGAAATTACCATCTGCGTGAAATACACCACCAGCTCAGTCATTTCCAGCCGAGGACTGCAGTGAGCTGGCGGTGTATTTCACGTATTTCTGCTTTAGCCCTGGCTAATGGGCGGTAATTTACTGAATATACCAACTGCGTCTGAAAAAATCTTATACTTGCATTCATTATAATATTTTCTACGTTGTTGAGCCATTACAAAAGTATTTTAATTTCATGAAAAATATTTAAATAACCATTTACATCCAAAGGTATCCAGTGTGCAGTGGCGGATGCAAGGGGAGGGTCATGGGGGTCATGACTCCCTCTAAACCGTTCACTTTGTGTTCAAACACTTTATGCATAAAATGTGTAAACGATTACAGTATCTTTTCAATTCATTAATTATTTTTGAAAGCAAATATTTGAACTACTACGCTTCATTGCTTATGAAATTAATTTGTAATATTCATTCTGAATTAAGTGTCTTATTCATGGTCGATTTGTGCTTTTTATTGACCCTCAAACAGTTTCGGAAATTATTCGTACCCAAAACCGTAGGTTCGTTCGGGGAGGGGGGAGTTCAATCTTCAGCATGACCCCACCCCTCTAAAATGGTTTTCTGTATCCGCCCCTGCCAGTGTGTAAGAGAAAATGTAGTAAAAATGAATCTTCTCTTCGCGTTTATAATCATAAAAACAACTGCCGAATTCAATTTAGTGAAACTTACGGTAAACTTTTAATAAACATGGCAGGGCTCCTAACTGCTTCCCTATATTTCTAAGATACTTTTTCCCTGAAGGGCGGAAGCAAATCCCAACAATCTTGAAAATAGGGATAAAGTTGTAACTCCTCTTCCTCTTTGTCCACCTGGAGAAAAAGGCAAACATGTTAGCGTGATTGAATCGGTCCCAGAGGTATTAAAAATACTTTAGAATGCGATTTTATTTCTTCGAGACCTGTTGCTGTAAATTCTTCTATCCTTCGAGACTACAATTTAAGAACAGAGGCCACACATTTTCATTTAAGAAATAGCTTGTGTTTCAGGAAAATATGAGCAACAGGGAATTCAAAATTGCCCATAAATGTACATTATGCATGTGCATAAAAGAGCGTAGTGTTCGGAAAAGTCTTAAAAGTAGAACGAACTCCATATGTTCTGTGCATAATATATGCTTACCTTGAAGAAATACTTCGAATTTTATTGCTATATTTCAGTAAATCGTGAAATATTACCTTTTTTTCGTCTTTACATTTCGTGATTATGACCACAGTAAAGTCTTTTTCATACTAAAGTGTCATTCATTTAGGAATTGGTGAAACATTATTTTTAGTGAATGTGAATCTAAATATCTGGCTAAATAAGATACTTACTTCAAATTGCGCCATTTGTTTTGTACTTTAGAAGCAGTTTCTTGAAACTCTGAAGAAAATCTATGCTGTTTTCCATCCGCATTTGCTTTCATACACTATTTTTCACAAAGTATTCACGTTCTAGAATTTTTTATTTTCAAACATTTTCAGTTTAAACATTTGTATGTTTTTTAAACAGTTCCTTCTTTATTATGTTCCATAACATTGTCCTAATTAAACAACATTTATGGTTGTTGTTCGACAAATTGCATTGAGATAGCCAAATATGATATTTGCACTTTTTAAACATATAGAAAGAATGATATTTCATAAAAATATTCTGAAGAATAATTTTTTTAAATCAAATATGATAAATTATATTATTAAAATTGCATTACCTTGACATTCAGTATTAATAGTGCACGTCATCAACAACAAACCTCACATCCGTACAAAGATGAAATGGTATCTCCTGTTAGACAACTATTTAATATCAAGTAATTTTTTCCTAAGCTACAGATGAGTGTAAAAGTTTTAAATAAAATAATAACGACCAACAGAGTTTCAAAAGGCATAAACTTGTAATGAAATCTGCTGTTTTGTCTTTGCAACAAGAATGAACAGAAATAGAACAGGAATGGTTAAAGCACTTTCAAATAATCTGAAAACTATTTACAACAACACTTGAAACTATTTAGAGTAACAAGTATGTACGACAATAATTTGGTGCCACGTCAGTTTTGTTTTAAAGACCCTCGCAGGAAATTTCTCGAATAAATAAATAAATAATAAAAAGAAACAAATATGGAAAAAAATGTTGTAATGTCATCACAATGTCGATGCAAGAGAAACAGCTTCGCCTTGTTATAATACGCATATGCAAATGCATTTAGTGGTACACTGCTGGAGAGAAAAAAAGAAGCCTGAAAAGTTGTTTTTCTGCCATTATAGTCTCAATGCAAGAAAAACAGCTTCTCTCTAAGACAACAAATGAGTCAGTGAGAAGCAAAGGGATGTATGTGGCAAAATTAAAAATTTGGAGATAACCAGCACAAATAGTGGGGGAACCTCTGCTCTGTCTTGGGGCAAGAGATAGTACTAGCGACCCTGGTAGGCCCTGCTGCCACCACAATATCAATGGTAGAAAAACAGCTTCTCCTTTCAACACTGCAAATATTTATTTCGTGGTACGGTGCTGGAAAAAAATACTTTCCAAATTTACACGTTGCTTCTACAACACTCAAAATTTCGCCGAATGATGATAATTTAGCCGAATAGTTTAGAAATAGTTAGAAATAGAACTCCAACTTTTGCCGAATGATGATAATTCTGCTGAATCGTCAGAAAAATTTGCCGAATAAGGAAAATTTTGGGAAGTCACAGTGATCTCCTATCGGAGGTCCCTTGGACCTACCAGTCATCCCTTTCACGTTGAGCTGGATACGTCCTTGTGCGTCAATTTTCAGAACTCATATATTCTATGAAAAGCTTATGATAGAATTTTGTCAGTTACTATTCTTCAGATTAAAATAATTATTAACCTTAAACATTCAATTGACAATCATCATATCATAAATTTTCATTCAGCATCAAATTTTATTCTTGTATATCAATTTTTAGTGCTATTTGTTCAGCCCATGTTTCACGAGCTATTCGAGGAGACCCAAACTTTAAGTGTTTTTACTACATCGTAAAGCTAAAATGCTTTTTGACACTTTTACTTTTAAATTTTTTGCTACTCTGGGTAGGACTCAATTATACTCAACTGTATATTTTTTTTACCAAGAAGTAATTCCTGGTCTGAAAATTTCTACTTTCAGACTCTGAATTCTTTTGTAATGTCTATTTGACATCCGTAACTTTATGATTGCTTTACACAGATTATTCTGTTGGATTTTCTTTGGTAATTTGAGTGAGTCCATCCAAATTCACAATGAAAAAAAATCAATGATGGAAAAAACTAAGTGAACGATCACACCTAAAAAGAGATAGAAAAAAAATTAAATGCAAAATAAGAAAAGTTAAAAATCTTCTGAATTTTGTTGTTAATGTATTTCATTAAACACTAGCGGTACCCGCACGGCTTTGCCCGTAGTAGAAAATTAAAAAAAAACTTTGGCTCGCATGTATATTGACAAAAAATAGATGATGAATTTCTCGCCAATTTGCTATGTTCATTTGCTCGCCCATGTTATGGAAGTTTACTCGTCCACGTTATGGTAGTTTGCTCGTCCACATTATGTTAACTTGCTCGTCTACGTTATGGTAATTTGCTCGTCCACGTTATGGTAATTTGCTCGTTCACGTTATGGTGACTTGCTCGGTAAAATGTTCTTAAAATTGGAATAGAAAAAGAACAAAACTGAATTTTCAAAAAATCGCATCGAAATGAACACCCCCATGCTACAAACTTGTGCCAAATTTCATGAAAATCGACCGAACGGTCTAGACGCTATGCATGTCACAGTCATCCAGACATATATCCGGATAGAGATCCAGACTTTCAGCTTTATTATGAGTAAAGATTAAGAAAACATTTTCTTACATTCAACTTGAAAAGAATCATACCAATGCCACGTAAAAGAATATTCCACTATCAGTGCGACCTTACTCATCTGTAAACAAAGTTTAAGAATGAATGTTTAATCAACTTTTTTCGAAAAGCCTCTCTTTATATACCACTTTGCACTGATCGTCTAGTGAGGCAGGTTTAATTCGGGGAATTTTCAGATAATTAGGATTAACAATCCGTCTTTTACGAGTATTTAGCAGAATTTAATTACAACCACTAATTATTCCATGACTTAATAGAAAAACAGGTCCAGCCTGGAGCATGATCGTTAGAAGAAAAGATTTTGTTACTCCCTGTCAGTTGAATTTTTCGCACTTTCCAAAACGCATTGCTGATGGTCGCTCTTGACGGTTCTCATTAATTGTAATATTATTTCAGCTCCATTTTTAGATAGATTTTCAGACAATTCATCGTTCGCTGAAAAGTTCGGTATGAAATCGAAAAATAATATTACTCTTTTCGATTCTTAAAATCTCAACTTTATTATTTCGTGCTTAAAAATGGCTAATATTCATAAGAACTCAAACACAATTTTTAAAAACAAATTTAGTAACAATCAATTTTGTATTTATGGTTATAGCGGGATAAATTAATTTTTAACTGAAGGTTTATCAAAAAAAAAAAATGTATATTCATAAGACTATTGATATCTATTGTATACTAGAAAACCGCCCGTCAAGGTATGACGGGTGAAAGTTGCTTCTACATTTGAACGAAGCTATTGCCTGTTTGGTGATATTTTGATATTTGAAATTGTAACCCTAACTCCAGTGGATTAACCCTAAACTCCAATAAGTTATTTTCAAATAAAAAAAGAACCGACTTCAAAACACAAAGAGGAACTAAAAAGTAAAAAAATAACCGGTCATACTTATATACGCTTTCCTACCCAAACGTATAATCAAATTTATTTTACAATTCCACTAAAACTGAACATTCAATTGTAAAATAAACACTGATTTTAATTACTATACCATGAATTATTTTAATACCTAACTTAAAATCAGTGTTGATTTTACAATTGAATGTTCAGTTTTAGTGGAATTGTAAAATAAATTTGATTATACGTTTGGGTAGGAAAGCGTATATAAGTATGACCGGTTATTTTTTACCTTTTAGTTCCTCTTTGTTTTTTGAAGTCGGTTCTTTTTTTATTTGAAAATAATTTATTTTTTGCTTTTTCGTGGTGTAAATATAAAATAAGTACGTAGGGTAGAGTATGTGGTGCACTCCTTACCTACATCTCGAGTGAGAAAGTGAGAATTTTCTAAATTGGTCTATGCGCGTTTGAGTTTACGGGAAAATATATAAAAAGATTCGACGGAATTGAGAACGTCTTTTTTGAAGTTAGCTAAAGAAAAAATCCTAATACGCATAACATTTTATACGATTGGAGATAAAAACTGATCTTTGTTCCTCTCCAGGATTTATTTGTGCGCTAATTTAGTTAGAACTATTTAAATGTCAATGGTTTTCCTAACTATTTTATATTTCACAATATTGCGTGTCGCGTAACTCGTAAAAAAGTCACACTTTTTATTACTTGGTCCCATTATAGATCAACACCACACTAGAAACAGAGTATCTACTGTGATGTTGTATATACGAAGATCAAAATACTACTAGAGCAATGATATAAATGAATTCCTGTTTGTTTCAGAGAAGTCTTTATTCACAATTTGCGATATGACTACAAATGATTAATACTGGGGAAATATTTCGGGGAGGACTTCCCCAAAGCAAGAGCCTCCCTAAAAAGGAAAAATACCCCTCAAAACACCGCCACCCCCCCCCCGCACTTAAGGGGGCACCCCTAATTAATATTAATGTTTTATGGTACTTTCTTTAACACTGAGTAAAGAAAGTACCTTTGTTTTATGGTATTTTCTTTAACAATGGATTTTATGTTTAATCTTTTGATATTGAAATTAAATGAAGTTTATTGTTTTTTGCCCATAACTTTTTTCTAAAGAACAAATATGGTGAAGCAAAATGAATTTACAAACAACAAAGCGCGAGTATGGAATTTGAAAAGTTCCCTCAATTTCTCCAGGATCTCTTATACCCGGACTTGAAGATCATTAGACGACCGGGAGAAGTATACCGTTTCAAACACAAAAAGAATTTTCGTAATCGGTCCAGACGTCTTCTAGTAATCGGGGAGCATAGTACATAAAAAACTCCAACGAAATCGGTTAATTAGTGTTGCCATAACTAAATTAAACTGATGCCGTCATGAAATATTAAATTTACAATACTTATCAAACTTCAGAATTCGGACACCAGTTACAATATATTTATTAAGGAATATAATTTGAATCGTCTTTCGATTTGTCTTCAATTCACTTTGAGTTGAACACTAAATATATTTAAAAACTGAAATATTAAAATAAAAAAAAACTTTAATGACTAAATAAAGTTATTTATTAGCAAAAGAGTTTTATATTAAATTAGTTAATTCAACTATTTTCGTAGCAAAATACATTTAATTTACTGATTTACTACATGAGTAATAAATGCATTAGTAAGCCTATTATTAAAATTAACAGTCAGGCAGTCGCCGTGAAAATCAAACATCCCGATGCGTGAGAATCAAATATTGTTCAAGTCAAGATTCCTTCGTTGAAAAAATGCTCTGTTGACGGCAAAAACCACGTGACCTGCTGTGACGTATCACGGAGCTGACGAAAGCTGGTCTACGTAGCCACAACGTATGAAATTTAAAGTTTCTTAGATTTCTCCGGGACCCCTCATCAGATCCAGACAAAATTTACATGGGACCATCTGGAAAGCATACTCTTCCAAACAAAAAAAGAATTTTTCAAATCGGTCCAGTATTTTTGAAGCAATACGAAAACACACATAAAAAGCAGCAATACGAAATCGCAACCTCCTTTTTTGAAGTCGGTTAATAAGTAGCGTTCATTGTTGAGCATTCTTTCGTTTCTTCATTCTCCTGAAATGACACAGTCTTACCAGTAAAACAGTTAAGTTACCGGATCGAGTTCATCATTGTCACAATAAAGCTTTTCCCTGTATGTTAAACGTTATCAAAACATATTATCAAATTTTTTTGCCGTGGCGCGAGTATCATTGTTGAAACTCACGGGTTACTCGATGATTTTCTATTATAGACTGGTGGGCAATTGCTAAGTGCGGATTCCTACGGGCTATGTAGCGCGTAAAAAAGTAAGTGTAATTCGATGCCAAGTGAAATAAACTAATGCCAAACCTCTAGAACATTGCAATGACGATAATTTATTGCACTCTGAAATCTAGAAGGCGTTGAAAAGTTTTTCAAAGGACGAAACGGTCATTGTGGGCTGAATACGTAAAAGTCATTGAATGTAATTGCCGCCCCCAGGCGTTCCGGCGTAAGATGTCAATGTGGGATATGGCTACCATGGAGAGCGATGTAAGCTTCCACACGTCATGTGATGCTTTACACAACATCATCCAGCAACTGTTGGGGTAATTTATCCCAATCTTCTGTCAGTTACGGATAAGGGTGTCCTTGCTTATTGGAGGGCGTTGTCGACCAGCAAGACTGCTCTCTAAAGCACCCAAAACATTTTCAAATGTTTTAAATCTATAGAACGTGCTGGTCATCCGATGGGTTGAATATTTTGAGTGAGCTAGACACTCCTGGACGGCGATTGTTAATGACATGTTCCGTTGCCATTCATAAAAACGAATTAATCGCCCACAGCACCACAGAACATGTGAACATGAGACAGTAAAATAACAGTAATGTATCACTAGCCGTCATAGTCTTGTTTGGAAGCACACAAGCGACGTACCGCCATTGATCATAATCCTACCCATACCATGACACAACTTATTTCATTTGAATCATTCTACTCTTTCACTAAAAATTCCATTTTACTCATTTCCATATGTATGTTTAGTGTTTTCGACCTTTCTGCAAGTGCATGTGAACGAACGGGCAATCAAAATGCTCATTTTTGATAATTAATAGAAGTGCGCTCACATGGCTCGATGATTCTTCATACAATGTACTAATAAACAGAAGATCGCAATTTTTGGAGTTACGTCAGTCTGACTCTGATGTACAGAAATAATGTAATTTAAAAAACTGCTTATGGTTTGATCATGTTCTGGTCTAAAATGAATTATTGTATGAAAAGTACTCAAATGTATAAAGTCAGAGAGAGACACTAAAACGGCAGAATCTGCGATCTCAAGAATGTAACCAAAACAAAATTTAATTTCTAGAGAACTCTCTAAGTTAAGTAACAACATGGAACAGCGTAGAGTATGTTTTCGAAAGTTAGGCGTGTATAAACTTTGCCTGACACAGAATAACAAAATATCTCTCGTTAATGATCTTTGTTCATGCTCTGAGATCAGACTGAACCATTTTTCCAGTTAATTCTAGAGGTTAATGGCTGCCGTAATTAAATTCTTCAACCCTAATTAGCTGAGGATTTTCGGCTTTAAACTGAATTCCTTGCTGTTGGGGGGAGGAGTGTTAAGAGGCCCTTGATTAATATCCAGGTAAGCATTCTTTTCTGGACTTAGTTTGCAGTTTGGCAGGAACACATTCGTAATTGCATTCTTTTATTTGGTATTTGAACAACTCTTGGAAAGGTAAACATTTCTGACATTTCATTTGGTATTTTCACGACTCATAGAACGGTTAACCTTATCAACATATTATTTTATTTGAAACTTGCGGTACCCGCACGGCTTTGCCCGTAGTAGAAAATTAAAAGGTCATTTGGTTAGCCTGTACATTTACAAATAATGGATGATGAATTTCTCGCGAATACGGCTATGTTAATTTGCTCGTCCATGTTAGTGTAATTCGCTCGGTAAAATGGGCTTAAAATTGGAATAGAAGCAGAACAAAATCTAATTATCAAAAAATCGCTTCAAGATGCTCACCCTTATGCTACGATCTAATTTTGTGCCAAATTTCATGGTACAGAGTTCCAGACATAGAGATTTTCAGCTTCATTATTAGTAAAGATAAAGAACATTCGTTAACTATGCACTTTAACTAAGGGCTCTTAGGTAAAGTAAGTACTGCCGTGAGTAGAAAAACGACATTATCTGCAGAAATGAGTTTTCGAGATGTTTGAAGAAACGCGTTTTGGATTCAATACTAATAATCGAAAAATGAGGGAATTAGACGGGTTTTTTTGAGTTTATTTCTGTGTAAACCAAACAAGCAAGCTGGCACAGTAAAACTAACGTTAAGTAGATAACAAAAATGCAAAAAAAAAAAAAAAAAAAAGAAAAAAAAAAGAGGAAACAAATTTAGTTACGGCCTTTTACCTGCCCACAGCAGTATAGGGGTCAGTAAGTTATAAATGAACACTTCTTTCTCATCTCTCAGTAAACACACTACTTAAAATAACAGAAGAACCTGATTTTTTTAATTCAACACAAAGTATTTATCCTTATATATTATTTCTGTAGCCTGTTTTTGGTTTCTACGCCAGATTTTCCTCAATTCTTGATCGATTTCTTTGATTTACGCCTTATTGTAAAGCTTATGGTGCTGGCTATTGACGAAAAATAGACCCACGGTCTAAAAATTTTTTTTTCAGCGGAAAAACCTGTTTTAAAGAACCAGAATGAGGTTTTCGGTTAAACTTATAACTTTAATTTGCGCTATTACCGTGAGAGCTGAATAGCTTGATCGGCAGAGCGTTCTCTTCGTAACCAGGAGAATCCGTGTTCGGGCCCGCGTCCGAACAATCTGCAACAAAAAATTAAGAGAAATATCGCGCATTACATGATCGCTTAATTAAGTGAATAACGACTATGAAGGAATAGAATAAATGAGAAGGAAACGCTCCTTGCTGATATGGAAACTTGAAGTTACTTTGTGCTAAATTACTTCGGAATTATACGTTTTTTTTTCTTTTTAAGCTTTGGCTCTGGTAAGAAAATTAAAGCATAATGTAAGAGAAAATATAAGTAACAGGTTTAAGATTTCAGACTACAATAGAATTGTTTTTTGTTCAGAAAAAAAATATTAAATCGTACATTAAAATTTATATTCTTCTAATGAGTTGTTGACTCTTTGTACAAATAAAAAAATTACTACCTCAATTTGAAGGGTAAAATATATATTTTTTCTTCTTTTTGCAAAAAAACAAATAGCTTATCACATTTTTACTATATTCAAAAAGCTACGCTTAAAAAAAGAGCATATTTCAATTTATTTTGTATTTTAACCGTTCTGTTAAATGATGAACACGTGCTGCCATCTAAGTCATAACGGTTCAAGCAGCCTGCGGTAACAAATTGTAAAAATTTTCAAGAATAAAAAAATGTTTCTTCAATATCTTATCTTATATATCATTCCCTTCTCATTTTAAAATTTATCAGGCTGGCTAATGAAGAAAAATAGACTTACGGTCGAAAAATCAAGTTTTCGAAAACGCCCCTTGCTGTTTCAAAACCTTGATGCTGCCTGTAGTTCCTATGCATTTTTAAAAAGCAAAGTTCTAATGCAGTTTTCCATTTTTTACGTCGCTTTCAGCAAAAAAAAAAAAAAAAAAAGCCTGTGTGTGTGTTTATATTTTAATAAAGCTTAAAAGCACTGGACTTAGTTGTTCGGTTAAATTGATAAGTTTTTTTCGGTAGAGCGTTCGGCTATAAACTATTCGAACTTCGGGCAAGTTTGGGCTGTCCGAAAGAATATCAAATTTATATTAGTATTACGCATTACATGTACTCATAACATACAAACGTAATAAAATAAATGCAGTGGGATTGCTACTTGGTGTTTCGACTCCTTTATGCAGGCTACAGTTATCATTCGGATAAGTTGACTGTTAATCGAAGAGTGTTCTTCCTTTTTTTAAGCTTTGACTACATCCAGACCACTCAGCATAATGTAAGCATGAAAAAGTATTAGATTTACCAAAAGGAAATCCTTTTTGTGCAGAAAAACATTTTCATTGTATGCTGAAATGTAGATGTTTCTAATAGCAGTGTTCGATTTTTTGTACAAATGAAAAAATACTACGCCAAATTAAAACTACGAGCTTCTCCCAGTAAACGTTTAATTTTTTATTCGCGCGAATACGATAGAAAGCATTAAAATTATTATCAACTTCATTAGCAAGAAATCATTTTCTACTCCTCTGCTTTCTGCTGAAAAAAAAATACATTTTGTCTACGTTCGAAAAATTACACTTAAAAAACAGACTAAGTTCAACTGGTTTTGGTTTTGAATTTTAAGTGTTCGATTAAAAGAGAAACATGTGCGGGCATTTAAGCCGTAACTGTTAAAGCAACCTTCTATGTGAAATAGTTCAATATTCAAAGATTAAAACACTTATTTTCAATCTAATTAATTACTTCTCTAGAATGTTCGTTTCAGTCGCTACGTGAGATCTTCGTCATTCTTTAATCAAATTCCATGCTTTTCGAATAATTTTAAATCGTATCATGCTGGTTAATGACAAAACATAGAAGCATGATCTTATTATTATTATTTTTTTTGGGGCTGGGGGCAAAAAGCTTTTTTGCTGTTTTTTATTACGCATTCCTTCAATGAATAGCTTTCGAAAAGGAAGGCGCAATTGCTAGGTTTGTTGGGGTGTCGGGCTCTTACAGAATGGCGCCAATCCGCATCCGTGCCAATAAATATCTCTTTAATATTTCTTTTTTTCCCGTCAGATGCTCACATGGGCAGGGCTCTGTTTGCCACAACCTGTTTTTTTACATGCACAATTATTGCTTTTTCACGAGTCACTACTCAGCCACACTTTTAATGATATTTATGTTTGAATTGAAAATATGTACGACCAAAAGGTGAGCGATGATCAAATTATCACAACGTTGTAGTTAACGAGGTTTTGTTACTGATGGGTTTAAATTACATACCTTCTCTTCTGCGCTTACTTTTTTTTTCGGTTCTTCTTCATAATGTTCTTCCTTTGAAATTCTTAAAGAGCAAAATGCCTTATGAAACGATTCGAAGCACAGTGCGGAGTTCCGCACGGGTCGACTAGTATTAAGGTAAATTGAAATTTATAAAAAGAAGACATTAAATAAGCTAATTAAATATTCTATAATTAAGAAACGATTTTAGTTTTTATAAGTCCTTATTATTCTAAATGACCTTTTAACTAAGCTTGTGGACATCGAATGGGGATTCTGATCTTTAAAACTCAGTGCGATGCCAGATGCTATTTTAAAATTTCAGAATACACGCTGCAAATAAACCTGCACATAGTGAACTGTTTAAGCTGATTGAGGTTATGTTCCTGGTAGGTGGATAAACAAATAACATAAACAAAGCAGACAGTGCTGCCACCTGCAAACATTAAATTATGCTAAAATAGCGTAATAATCAGTGTACAGTATGTACTGTACTTTAACAGTAAAATAAATAGTATTTTAGTACAAATAGTGAACAAAAAACAAAAAAAAACTTTAGTCTAATAATTTGACCAGCACTGTATATATATTCAAAAATGCCGCTTTTATTCACAAGTGTTTCCATTATTTTGATAACTACCTGTATATGTTTCGCATTAATATAGCGTTAGTATGCAAAGTCTACTAATAATCGACAAAGATATTACAAAAGGCAAGGTTTAATAAATATTCTTAACTGACTTTATAAAAAGGCCTATAGCTCCTCCTCAAGATATCATTCGAGAACTTTATTAAATTACTTATCATTTATGCTGTGTGACTGACAGATATTAATCTTTTAATTAAAGCATTTAAAATAAAAGTATGTTCTTCAACGAATACCCAACAATAAATTGGCTTAAGAGTATTCCCTTTTTATGAGCTTTGGAAGTTCTCGGATATATTGTACGCCGAAGATTACTATTGTATGCTCAGGAAAAAGGTTCCAAACAAACAATGAAATGTGTACAACCCATATTTTTCAAGAAAACGGAGAGAGAAAAGTATGATTTCATATCTGATACGTGGTGGGTAAAAAGTCTTTAAGAGAAACATGAGCATTAGCATTTGCATAAGTTTACATAGGAATATTTTCAATATATCCACTGCTCATATAGAGGCATAATGAGACTCATAAGTGAATACTGTAGAAAAGCTGATTGAATTCGTTTATTTCTTACGTCGAATATGACATCATACCTTTTTCTTGCATTTTTCTCTAAACCATGAGCCGTAGAGATGTACTTCTTATGGGGATTGTTTATGCACTCCAAGCGAGCAACATAATGACGCAGAGTACACTCAAACCTGTTTTTATGCGGTGGATACGTACAGTTAAACCTGTAAAGTTGACCACCCTTGTAAGTTGACCAACTTTCTATGTTGACCGCTTTTGTCAGGAACGGAATTAGTCCTATTTCATATAACGAAGGAAAACCTCTGTAACTTGACCACCTCTCTATCTTGACCACCTGTCTATCTTGACTACTAATGTTCGCCAAATTTGGTTAGGAATATTGTAAAAAACCCTTTGTAAGTTGACCTTTTGGTTGATTTTTTTTTTAAACTTTCTTCAGCAAATTATTTTATTTTATTATTAATTTATTTATTATTATTATTATTATTTTTCATAGCTTTCCAAGAATTTTTTTAATGCTTTAATGACGGAACAGCATTTTACTAACTAAACAGCAGCATAAAGCTTAACGCTGCTCCTTATTCTCCAAACTTGTTTTTCATTTGTTGTTATATTTGAGATAGCTTTTTGTACTGTGTTCAATGAAAATAGGTGTCAGTAGTAAATTTCAAAGTCTTCTCTTTCAGTTGCAATTGTTGTGACAACACAGGAACTGTGCTAAAAAGAGAAGGCCCGGATCTATACATTTTGATTCCCCTGCAACAAAATATGTAGGGCCCATACCACCAGGCCAGCAGTGTCTCTTAGTAAAGTGAATAAGTCTTAGTACTAGTTTTTTTTTCTATTTTTTCTTCAATTTCTAGGGCAGTTAGCCCCTTTAATGACGCGGGCCTCTCGCACTGCGGGTACGCAGATCTGGGCTTGCTAATGAGTAAAGTTACATGTTTCTGGTGCAAGGGATTAAGAGATAGGACATTTTGATTTTGCCTTTATGAATTGGGCTTTAAAAAGAAAATTAGCTGAACTTAAGATTAATAAAAAGTATGAAATATTTAATTTAACTGAAAATGGAAAAAGCCAGAGAATATTCGCTGGCATATAAGGAATTTCTAAAACTAAAGTGTCTAATATAGTTAAAAGCAAGGAAAAACTAACAAAATTATTTGAATAGTATTTTTGATTATTGTTTCACTTTCAATAATATTAAACAATGAAAATGAGTTGAACAGAAAGAGTAAGGGTGAATTCCTCAAAAAATGAATACATAGAGCAAGAAATGACAAAAAAAAAAAAGTATTACCGCCCTTTATAAGTTGACCACCTGTCTAAGTTGACCGCCAAAGTACTGCACCGCGAGTGGTCAACTTACACAAGTTTCACTGTACCACATGAACACATGAAACCCCCCCCCCCAAAAAACGTATATATATATATATATATATATATATATATATATATATATATATATATATATATATATATATATATATATATATATATATTATATATATATATATATATATATATATATATATATATATATATATATATATAATATATATATATATATATATATATATATATATATATATAAATAAATATTTGCTGGGGATAGGGACCGCATAAAACAGTCTCACGTAGAAAATAACCCAAAAACTTACGAAATAACTAGGAATTGCTTCTATAAACGAAATCGAAATAAACCAAGTGAAGATGATTTTGCCGAATAGTCGAACAAAGTTTTCCGATTTAAGGACACCTCCTATCGGGGTGGCCCCCTGTCGTCACTTGAAGATACTACCTCATACTCGTCTTATGAATAATTTCGTCCCAATCTGATTGAAATTTTCATGTACCGCCCAAAAAAAAAAAAATCACACACACACGAAAAAAAAAAAAAAAAAAGACCGCACAAAAACAAGTTTGAGTGAGTGGTGATGATAGGACACTCTGAAAACGTAGATATCTGCCGAAGCAAATCTCACCAAAGTTGAAACTACTTCATTACGGTTAAAATTTTAAATTTTAATTACATTTAAACAATAAAATATTTTACTAAGCAAAAATACCTTCTGAAAAAAATAATGTAAACAAGTATATGTATCAATTTCAATTTTCCTTCCTTGTTTCGGTATAAAATTCCGTTTTTCAAAAACTCGATAAACTTCGCAATTTCGAAGTCTATTTTCTGTTTAGCTTTAGGATTTTATTAACTAAAAAACGTTTTACCCAAAGCTGTCGAACGTCAAGGAAGGAGGAGCCCCCTCGAAACAATGCCAGGAACGTGCAATTTAATTTCCATTAGAGGTTGCTAACTCCTTCGAGTCTCCTTCTAATAACCGCGGGATAATTGGAAATTTTGAAGCCTGCATTTGTGACTGCTTGGAACGTAATGGTGACATTAATCACTCTGAATGGATCCTCTTAGATCAACACACTTAAGATGGAACACAGCCGGTTAATTAAACGGTGCCGGGATCTGGATGGAAACCATCGTCTGCTGGAGATACTTCCACTCAGAGGGGGAGATTTCAATCTAATTTACTAAACAAGTGGTTGGAGATGGAACAACGCTCGGTTTGCACTAAATACTGATTTTGTAATTAAAATTGAAATGGCTCCTATGAAAGAAACAATAAATAGTTATTTTAAAGGTTAAAGTGATCTTAAAAAGCGCGATATTTAAGCCAAAATTCCAGTTCGATGTAGAAAAGAACTTTTTCATTAATGCAAATGGACCTATGGATAAAATAGTAGAAGTACAGTACAGCCAAATATGATTGAAATGTGTGTTATTTTTCTTAGAAATACTAGTACATAATAAAGCTAAAAAAATATCAAGACAAATGCAAATGAAATTTGCATTTGTGTCACCAATGGCACAAAAATAGAGAGGGGGTTGGGAGAGGGATTGAGTAAAATGTGAAAAAGTTGTATAATCGATTAAATGCGAAATACTCTCTCAAATATGGGAGACTTCTCAACAATCAAGGTTCATCGGAAGTAAGTAGTGGTTCAATAAAACTTCATCTGAATTGAATTAAAATTGCATGTTTCAATAAAACTTCATCTTCTTGATTGATGGATGATGAGTTGTTGCATGAAGGTACTGTTTCATGAAAGAAAACGTATTCTGACAATATTACGAAGATTTGGAAATCAAAACTGGACAAACTCACACTATTCCTTTTGACTAGCGGGTTTTAGTGTGAACATTTATCCTGGAATATTTCAGCGCAAAACTGTTTCTATAATTATTACAGAGAGTCAATCAGTCCCACCCTTCCCCTACATGGAATACTTTACTCAAATATTTACTACATCAGAGTCAGTACTAAAAGAAGCTGCAATACCGCAGTAGGAAAGTGAAGGGCAATTTCTGAATTTTTTTTTCTTTTTTCATCTATTTACATTTTTATTGTTTATTGCACTTTTGCTTCATTATACAAGCTTGCTTATTTGGTTTCCGCTAAAAATAAAGTAGGGAGTAGAACGTCAAATTCAAATAATAACTTCGATTTAACGATACCCGATTTAACGATTTCCTCAATTGAATGATACATATAATTGGTCCGGATTTGACTTTATTGAATGTCTTATGCTCATCGCTTTAACGATATCCTTGATTTAAAGATAAATTTTTCCAGTTCCTTGACAATCGTTATATCGAGGTAATACTTCCCAATTGTATGGAGATGTGTTAGAATTGCAACGTGTTAGTTCGGAATCCGAAACACGTTTCTTAAATTTCCTCAAAAATTCATTCCTGCTGATAGTTTTACCAGGACAGAAAATATCTACTTTTATAAAAATCCATACCTGTTGTTCACACGGGACACCTGCTTCAACATATCAGCAGATTTAGTTATTTTAATTCAAAACGTTCTTCGAATGTTTAAATAAATAATGCCTTTTAATATAATGCTCTAATAAAGGTGAAGCAAGGAAGTACAGATTTTATAATGGTGAATCACTGAATGATGACACCCATCCCCGGATCCCTTTCATAAAAGTCTCTTAACAGGACTGTCACAAGCTTTATTCATTTTTTGGTAGTGAAAGGATGATGTGGAATATCTCATCCTTCATCAAGCTTTTTTGGGGAGTGATCCCTCCCCTGAAGAGGATCGATGTCCCTTTAAAGAGGTGATCACGTGAGGGTGTTGACGGAATTCTCCGCAATCACTGTCGGGGTGGCGGGCTCATTATTTTCACATGGATCAACCTGGAAAATCTGCTGCAGCAACCGTGGGGAGAAGTGTAGACGAACGATTGATTACTCCACGGTGTTCTTCCGCTTTAGCGGGAAACTACTTATTGTGGAATGAAGTAAATCAATGTAAATAAGGCATAATTGCAATAAAAATTATATGCACGTGTTTCGAAGTTGCAACGAATCTCTTTGTAATGCGAAGTAAAAGAAGTATATGTGGAAAATAATCCAACATGTGAATAAAAATAAAGATCGGTAGGGATAAATCTCGATACTAACATTTATCCATCGAAAACATTTATAAGTGTTTCTTTTTTTTTCTTCAAAATAATATAAAATAAAAATTGGCAGTTCGTAAAATATAGTTTAAAAATACAAAATCATTCTTTCTAATTCTTAATTTATTGATTGAAAGCAGAACAGTAACCGGAGTAATTAACTAGCATTTTCGAAAAAGTTTCCATACAATTTTATAAAAACTGTAATTGTTTTGATTTTGTTTTCAGAACTGAAATATTTTTTAGTTTTATTGAAATAACAGCACCATCAAAAAGCCTATTAACATTCACCTAGTGAATATACAAAAAAAGTTTGGGGGAAAACGTTGAAAAAGAAAATGTTTTCCAACAAATTTACTACATTGTTTTTTTTTAAAAGTAGTATAATTAAGAAAATACTGCCTATATCATCATTTCGGTGTATCTCCTCGGAACCAGTATAGAAACTATAAGTCTGTAAATTTTTATAAAAATGGGATGAAATTATTTAGTTTTAATTCTTGAAATAAGCAAATTATACATAAAAATTCCTTTCAAGAAAAACACATTTAACTTCTTTTTTAACCTAAATGCTGCACATACTAAGCCAACATTTCTACTTCTGATGAACGTAGAGACAAAAAGTGACTAGTGTTTCAAAACTAAGGAAGTGATTACCCAAAAATGCATTTTTTTTTAAATGTAATCTTTTGTCAAAAATAACTTTTGATCGCAATCAATGACTAGTTTTTAAAAAACCCTCCTTTATGAAAAAGCTTTATGATCTTTATGAAATGAAAATCTAATATCTTTTTGAAAAATGTCTCACTGAAATTCTGAATTTAAATGGATTTACAAAAAAAAGTAAGAGTGTAGCAAAGTCGGTCGTTTAAAGAACACAATTGTCATCACTAGTGAGCAACTGAACCTTGAAGAATTGCCATAGGTATTTAGTTTGCTTTTAAAATTCAATTTTTTTAAATTATAACAAAAATAAGGGTTTTGGACTTTAGTAGCTCTTTTATAGTTTCTACATTGCATTGGACTTCAGAAATCTATACATATATTAAAAAAAGATATTTGTGTGTGTGTGTGTGTGGCGCGCATCCTGGGAAAACGGTAAGGCCTAGAAAGATGAAATTTGGTATACAGGTGCAGTTTTTGCTGAAGATGTGCACCTCGGGCTTCGATTTTTGATATTTTGATTAGAAAAAAAGTTATTTAATGTTTTATGTGATTTTTAGCACTTTTTAGTACTTTTTACCTCACAGACCCCAAACCAATCGCACCACACAAATATTTTTTGTACTGTAGGGTAGGGAATTTAATTTTAAATATGATTAATAAAAAAAATTTGAAGACAGAGCAATTTTTGTATTTTTTACGAATTTTTGAAAAGACCTTTAATTTGCAGTTTCTCCTGGGATTTATTTTTTTCTAACATCATCCTGCGAGAAGTATCAAAGCCTCATTTCTAAAATTTAAGTTGGTAATAGTAAAAACATTTCGCCCTCTTCAGAAGAAAAAAGTTTTTAAAAAATATGCAATAGTTTTTTTTTTACAATTTTTTTAATGTTGAACACATCATGTCTCCTCACGCATCGGTCGAAAAAAAGCTTTCTTCAAGCTCTTATTCTTGTGACGTCACTACTTGGATTTCGATTCGATATTTACGATGGAATCTTAATCGCAAGCAATGTTAATTTTTTTTTACTATATAGCTTACTTCTACATTTCATGACGTGATGACCACGTGTTTTTCCAGCAGCGCTTGCTTTTTCTTCTTTCCTTTTTTGTTTTATTTAGGGATTGCATTTAGTTCTTTTTCCATCCCCCCCCCCACAAGCTGGACCTTTGGCTGTATCTATATTACGTTACATTTCATAGTTGTGCACATTTAATTCAATAAAAACAGCGAGATTTTTTCATCTTTGTCCAACGCTACTTTTTGCACACAACGGGTTTTTTTTTTTTTGTTCAACTTAAATTTAAAAAAAAAATCGGTGTTTTGAGTGATGTTTGTTTTTATTAGGAAATGGCCGGGAGGTTAAAATAAGTAGAGATGAATAAGAAAATTTAGAGATAGATCGTGAAGGTAGATAGCCGCCGAAGGCGGCAATCTTGGCGTAAAAATGTGAATGGCACAAAAAAAGGTAGAGATGGATTGATTAATACTGCTGCTTAATTTATTTAAACAGCCGCCGAAGGCGGCAAACTTGAAGTAAAAAGGTAAATGACAAGTTAGCCAAACAGCCGCCGTAGGTGGCTGCTTGCACAGAAAGGCGAATGGCGTAAGAAGGTGAACCAGCTGGTCGCCGCAGGCGGCTAGTAATCAATAAAAAAATGATATTTTCATCTAAGTTTTATGCGATTTTAAAAAATCGTATACACTACGTATCCGACCTTGATGCGATTATAATATAGCAGTGGTTCAGAAATGGTAGGTACATTTGTGTATAAAAATCTGAGTGAAAAAGAAAGAAAGATAAAAAGAAACCCCGGAAGTAAGCTACTAAGGTTGAAGTTATCGAAAACATTCGAGACTTGGAACAAGAGAAATGAATTTAAGATCAAGAATTTGCTGCTTGTGAATACGAATAAAGGGAACATAAAAAGGAATGAAATATAAATAAATAAAGCTTTAGAGAAGTAACGAAAAAGGTAAATAGATGGATAACTAAGAATGAAATAAAATAAGTAAAGGGACAAATACATGAATAAAGACAAAGGACGAACTAAACGAAGAAAAAATTAAATAATTTAAAAGGAATAGATACAAATAAATATTAGGTGAGTAAATAAAGCAAAAAGGTGAAGATGGAGTACTAACAAATTAATTAATTAATAAAGAATGAAATAAGTTTCAATTAGATAAGGAAAGAAGTAAGCAAACAAATGAAATGAATGAAGTGTATAAAATAAACTTTTAAAAGACTTTTCACACATTTTGAAAGATGCAGTTTGAAGAATGGTTTGCTCCGCATCTTTCAGAAAAAGATGGCTCTTTCGTGTTTGATTTTAATATTCCATTTCAATCGTGAGCTCTCCAAAATAAATACGGAAGTCGTCTAGTGGCCCGTCAGCAAACAGCGTCATCTACCCTTTTCGGAAATAAGCGGCCACTATTATGTTCGGGAAGAGCCCCGACGTGGGCAATTTCGAATAAAAGAATTTTTCCTCGCTATCGGAAAGAGCAAAGTGCGAAGAAACTGCCTCCGATTGACTTCCTTTCTTCCCGGCTTTGGCTCATAATAAAAACGGTCCCTGCATTATGGGAACCGTCGTGACGTCATAGAAGAGCATCCCTTTGAATGGGATGATTATACCAACATGGACTGGGAATACTTTTCTGTTTAAAAATCAAAAAGATTCAGTATGGTTTTATGCAATGTATATGGTCCAGGTTGTGAGGACCGGTGTTAATAGTGACACATCTCGAAAATTACAAAAACATGGGAATAAATGAGGAATTTAAAGTCTGAATTTAACGCTCTTTCTTGCCACAAAACTCAAATAAAGGTATAGATAACAAACTGGTGCGTAATGGCATACATACGATATAACCGATTAGGACAAATTATTTAAATTTCAAATGAAGGAAAAAGTTCAAACCTTAACTGCACGTTATTTATTTAGACTACGAGTATTTAGCAGTAAACATAACATCAAAAATGTTTGGCGGGTATTACAGTTTTTGAGAATACATCTGCTAAAAGTAGCACTGCGTCAAGCCTTAATTTTTCTCTAATGATGTCCGTTTTTTTCTTTTCTGTTTAACAGACTACTAGAAGGAAGCGGATATCAGTTCTTATTGTCTGCATGTTTTTTTTTAAATTCCTTTCACATAGTTTAAGAAGTATTGTAGTCACGAAAAATTTTCTCTTAAAATTTTGACCTAAAATTCCATTTCAATCACCCCCAAATGAATGTTGAGTTGTTTTTCGGTCCTACCGCAAGTGCTTACATACCAACGAACGGATGGACAGCCAAAATATCCATTTCGAGCATTCCCGCGTTTACTAGAAATTTTCTCGTGATGTCTGTATGTACGTATGTGCGTATATCTGTATCTCGCACACTCAAAAGTGGTGTACCACAGAAGATTGAAAATGTTCATGTAGGCTCTGAGTGAGGTCAAGCAGTGCACCACTTTTTTTATTTACACTCAATTCAATGGGGGTTGTTTGTGCATGCGCGAGCTGGCCTCTCGGCCAAAGACAGTCAGTTGATAAACGGACGCCTCCGAGAGAAGGCTTTTCAGACGTGGGCATTGATATGTTTCTTTTTGAAGCCCACATTCCATTACCATTTAAATGTAAATTAGTGCATATAATTTTGTGTTGTGAAGTTTATTAAAAGCTCACTATGAAAAATCTATTGAGTCAAGTTTCATCAACCAAATATTACAGTCCACTAAAATATAATCGGCGACATAGCGTCCTTTACCTGGAGCCTTGCTTTCCTTTAAAATGGATTTAATAATGCTCAATAGAAAACGAGGCTTTTTTGAAAATACGCCATTTCCTATTCTGACTTTTATTACTAATTTTGAACTTTTTTAACGGAGCGAATGGCTTGAAATTTTTAATCATGATGGTTAGAAAATACATTAACAGACAAACAAAGTAATCGAAAATAGATGGCTGCATACTAGGGTGGTCCAAGATCTTATGGTAAAAACTCAAGTTGAATGTAAAAGCCAAGGGACCCCCCAATTTTTTTCTATTTGATAAAAGAAGTAAGGAGCCAAAATTTCAAGGTCATAAGTCACTTGGAAGGCAGTGCTCAATGCTGTTTAAAAAAGGAAAACCGGAATTTTTTTTACAATTTTTGAAAAAGTGACAAGACATGTTAGGATACAAAAACTTAAATTTATTTGGATATTTTACATTAGAAACCATGTTAAAAATAAGTATATTTTATAGTGAAGACCATAATAAAAATATAAAGTCTTTAAATTTTGTCTTTGGAAGTGGATGGTTTCTGTAGGCTTTCTAGAACGGCCTTCTTTGTTGGTTCAGTCGGAACTTGTTTTCGATTAGCCTCTACAATCTGCAGCAACAGCTGTTTTTCCTCCTCATCATTTGTTATGAGTTTGTTAAAATCTTGAAATAGTTTAACACCTCTTTCTGCGATGTCATTGACCACTTTTATTTTATTTACTCTATTTTTTGCCTCTTTAAACTCTGGCTTCTGTTCCCATTCACTTGGGTGCTTGTTTAAAAAGCTTTGCTTAATGTTTAGCTTAGTAAACAACAACATTGTTCTACTATTAGCAAAATCTGCCAATTCACATTCATCACTTAGTAAATTGGCATTTCCTCTAATCATCCTGGGCGGTGCAGGGGCACGGGCAGACATCTTATTCACGATGCTCACTTTGTTTTCAAGGCTCACTTTGTTGGAAAAAAGTGATAATCCAACCAGTTCGTCGGATAGGTACCACAAATGTGGCTTCAAGGCTTTTTTGATGGTTTTAGCTATCTCTCCATCAATTGCGCTGTATTTCCCAGCCTCTTTCCAAAAAATTAGGTCGTTGAAAGCTGCATTGGTGCTGATTGGAGCCTCAACCCAGTTTTTCACATACAGAAGTGCTCCGAAACGGACAAATCTGTCCAAGTTTTCTTTCTCCTTGTTTGTGAGATGGTAAACTCCTTGACCTTGGAAAAGGTACAATTTATATGCATAAATAAGCTTAGCCATCCACCGAGCATGGTGAATAGGCCCAGGTGCTCTCCAGTGAATTTTTTCTATTGGTTGCCTCAACACCAACAGCGTCAGTTCAATAAGTTCGAGGTAGTCATCTCGAGGCTGATCTTTCTTACTAAGATGATGTAGCAGGGACTCGATGGTACTGATTTTTAACTCAGCTTCTCCAGGGGAAAAATTTAATGGTGTGTAATCTGATCGAACAACTACATTCCATGATTCCTTCAACCTTTTAAATATGGGAATTTCAGGAGAGCTTGAAGGTCCCAAACATAATGTAAATACTTTGCTCAAAATTATTTCCATTATGTGATGGCGACACGCCAACCATAGAAGTTCTTTGTTCAGCTTATTTTCAATGAAAGTGCATGCACCACTCTTGAATCCAGTGTTGACGGCTGTTGTGTCAAAGCCCATACCAATGACTTTATCATCGAGATCCCATGTTTTAAGAGTTTTAAGTACTGCATCTCCAGTTTTCAAACCTGTTCCACTAGCCAATTTTGGCACCCCCAGCAGTTTCTCATTTCCACCAGCATAGGAAACTAGCACTGGTAGTCTATCTACTTTTTGTGAACCTAAAATGTCGGGCAAGATTTTGCCGTCCCAATGAACAACAATTGGTTCTTTGATGTCTAAGTTTGATTTCATCTCTGTTGAAAAATTCTGCCTTGCTGCTTCTCGTTTCCTTTTTATAGAACTTCTTGAAAGCGGTAATGCCGCAGGATCATGCCCAAGTGCGGCGGCAATAGGAATGATAAGCCTTACAGCTTCACGATCGGAAACTTTATTCCTGTCTAAAGCCCCTGCCACATTCATGTCCAAAAGGCTCTTAGCCTTTGGATCAGAAACATCTTCTTCGCTCTTGCCACCTAAAACATTTTCAAATTTTTTTTGGACGAAGGTTGATATAATTCAGAACCATTTTCAGAACTGCTTTTGGCACTTGAACTATCATTTAAGTCATCATCGGGTGGATTAATAGAAGAAGACATGGATTTTGCAGCAGAAACTGACTTTTCTCTTCTCTCCTCTTCTTTTTCAAATCTTTCTAATGCTCTTTCTTGCTTTTTAATATACTCTTTGTCTTGAGATGAAATGATCATTTTTCTCTCAGTTCTTTGGTCAATTAAAAAATCTTTGTCTTGTTGTATTTTCATGAGAATTAAAGCATCTGAATGGGCAATGTCAAAAAGCTTTTCGATTTTGTCTACAAATGATTGCTCGTTTGTTCTTTGTTTTTCTGTTTTTCTGCTTTTATTTTTCTTTAAAAGTAGCCACTGTGAATGCACACTTTCAAGTTTTTCAATCGAATCCTTGGTATATTTAGTCGGGATTAGGGCTTTGCTCCAAACTTCATTCACTTCTTCAATTGTGCTATGACTGGCATTCCTGACAGATTTTTTTTCACTTAAAAAAAAGTGAAATCTTAACAAAACTTCTTTTGTTGTAGGAAGTTGGTTCTTCTTTGTTAAAGGTTCTAAGTCCTTAACACCGATTAAGTAAACACTGTCCGCCTGACGCGTCTTACGCGCAGTCATTTTAATTGAAATATAGTTCAAACCTGAAACAAAAAAAAAGGCGTTAAAAGGCTAAACTTAAGTGTTTTACAGATATTTATGAAAACTAAACGTTATTGAGCACTGCCTTCCACATGTTCTAGGGTGCTAAGATTTTGCATAGATTATTCTTTTATTAGATGTAAAAAAATGGGAGGGTCCCTAGATCTAAAAAAAACTTGAGTTTTTTGAACCACCCTACTGCATACCCTCATCAAAAGTGTAGCATTTTTTAAATTCTTGGTTTCAAGTTGCTGTGTCGGCAGATTTCGCACTTTGATGAAGGCTCTCTCACGAATCTTCATAGCATCATATCAAAAGCATCTCTAATCTCAAATAAACATCATAAGTAACTTAAAATTTGTACTGCGACTCATTCTTCTGGTGTTCACATTAGCATATTCTTACCTTACTTTGTCTGAAAAGATTATTACACCATTAATTTTGCTTTTTACAGCATTATTCTGCATATCAGTTCTTAAGTTTTTTTTCTTGGGTACCAGATTTTTGATTCTGGTCGGCTTCTAACTCTTCTAGTACCATACTATCTAAATTCAAGTCAAATGGGCTGCATCTTTGCTGATTCGCAACACTAAAAAAATTCCGAATTGTCACTGATTATTTCCATGGAATGTTTCGGGATTTCACGGGTTTTCATATATATATTTCCGCGTAAAATCAAGTATCTCTGCAATATAAATAAGTGCTACAAGTTGCACAAATACAGACTTTTCACTGTCGTGTAAAATATTTTTAGCTACCGATTTAAAGATTGACTGAGCGTGTTTAATGAGTACAGCTATTTTAGCTTCATTACGGCCCATCCAGGTTAACTAAGCTCCCTATGAGAGGAAATAAACCTCTGGATAGCTGCAGTTTTTCAAAACAAGAGTTGCATTAATTCTTCAGAAGCTTTCTTAATAGCTCAGGAAGGTTCTAATGAATTACATTCAACCTATCGAATTTTTCTTGAAAAGGAAGAGAGAAGGTGCACCAGGAAATTCTCGTGTAACCTTAAGCAGAAATTAGCATGACGTTACGCTATAGTTTCATTTCTATGGTGTAACCTTCCACAAGCGATGTGTAACTTTACACCGGTTATATCAGTTAAGTTCCTCCAGGGCAGTGGAGATAGCTATGCTGCCACCGATTTTATGGAGTAAGGTTGCACATAGGGATTGCAATACCGAAACAAAAATGCAATACCGGTATTCGGTATTTTTTTAACGTGATACCCGAAATACCGGTATTAATACCGGTATTAGAAATTTCCCAAATAATATTCAAAAACATAATGTTTTGTTGCCATATTTCATTATGTCATTTAAAATGTGCATTATTTACTTATTGCGAACAAATATAAAATAAAGGAACAAATATCATGAAAAAAATCAATAATAGCAGAAAAAAAAATCCATGCTAATTTTTACTAAGCCTGGAATACATTGTAATGAACAAACTTCCTGCAGCTGAATATATTCTTTCTGAATTAACGCAGGCTGGTGGTACTCTTAAGAATGCGCGTTACATCTCCTGTAGTTGCTTGAAAGTCTTTTATTTTCAAATAATTCAGTTTTTAACTTGTCGGTTTTGAAAAAACACTTTTGTGAATGTGGGTGTATCTTTTGCATTGTAGATAGCTTTTTTTTATCGTTTTTATTATCCTCTACTTTCCCAATAAACGTTAGAGGAAGAAAAAAAAAGGATTAAAGAAGGCTTAATGCATCTTGAAAATATTACAAAGAACAAAAAAAAAGTCAAAAATGAAAATAATAGTTAAATAAATATCGAAAAATTAAAAAATAGAAAGTACGGTACTGAGATGGGGGGAAATGTCTGTCGGTCTGTCAGTCGGTCTGTCTGTCTGCCCCCCCCCCCCCCCAATAACTTTTGAGTGAATAGTCCGAATCGAACATTTTTTTTTCGAAAGATCTCGGCGAGGAAACCTCATTCCTATATTTCACTTTTTGATTTGAACTATTTTTTGTTCAATTTTGAACAGTTCAAAAAAAAAAAAAAAAAAAAAAAAAAAACTTAACATTAGCGCCTACGGGGAAATTCAAGGCAATTCCAAACTGTGAGGTGAAGTTGCTTCAAACAAACTTTGTAGGAAAAAGCTTTGGATGAAAAAACTTAAATATTTAATTTCTTTTTGATTTGAACAATTTTCCGTTCAATTTTGAAGAGTTCAAATCCTTTAACATTAGCGCCTACGAGGAAACCAAGTCAATGTAGATTCCCTACTTGAAGGCGGATTAACTTCAAACAAATTTTGTTGGAAATAACTCTTGACGACCTACTCCCGACTCCGATTCTGAGGACTTTGGGGCACTTGACTCCGTCTCTTGTGCCCTCTGACTTCGTAGCTTTGGCAAAAATTTATACCCGGAGGAATATTCGATTCCTACTCCGACTCCTTTATTCCAAAATGAGATTGACTCCAACTCCGCAGCCGTGGTTTTAACTGTGAAATAATAATTGTTAATATGACTTGTTTTTATTTTCACTCTAAAGTTTCAATTTAAGTATTCAATTTTCGGCGGATAAACTCGAAGTTATTTATGTTTCTACAATAAAGGTAAGCGCAGACTACTTTTTTCTTTGACAATGAAAATTATTTCTCTAAGTTGACATTTTACTAATTTTATTTATTTTGGTAAGAGCATTAATTCATTTAAAACATTATTTTTGGCAACAGAGGAAAAAGAAATGATTTCTTTTTTTTTTGATATGATGTATTTATTTTAATGAGCTTATTAATTTTAAATATTATTTTTTCGTTTTGAAAGCGGTTAAAGAATTTTTTATTTCAAATAGAGAAAAGTGTATTAGCTACTTTGTTCAAAAGGTGCTGCTATTTTATTTGTTCGTTTATTTATTCATTATTATTTTTAAGCATCTAAATTTTTAACTCAGTGAGTCATATTTTATTCCTAGAAATCAGCTTAAGATATGAAAAAATGTTTGAAACAATTTGCGATTTTAGCTATTTTTGAGAATATTGATCAGGTAAGGTGAGTTGGGGGAAGTGCAGCCCTTAAATTGTACAGTTTGACTTTATTAAGGCCTAGACATTACAGGACTTGATACAAATTTTTTAATTTTTATTTCGTATGTTCCCTGTTTTAGTGTGTTTCCCAAGACATGAGCCTGTTAAAATCATTGCAAGTAAAAAAGTTGAAATTCTTTTTAAAAACTATTGTGCTCTAGGGCCGCACTTTCTCAATAAAAGTGGGGCAAGAGCATCACCTATCTGAATTTTTTTTAAAAACCGTTTGAGAAAATAAGGGGCAAGTGCAATCAATAGAGTATTTTTTCCTGATTAAAAACAATTTTTTTTATTTTTATTTTCACCTATTCATTGGGAAGTTATTACATTTTTCCTAACAAAACTTGTCAATGTAAAATGAAGAACGTTCAAGGAACAATGCATTATTAAACAAAATTATAAAGTTTTTATTTTAAATTAAATAAAGAACATGAAAGATAACTTTTATTATACTAATAAGCTTAAAAAAACAAGAACAAAACTTGCATATCAAGGAATAATCTTTAAAACTTGAATATCAACGAACTTATAAAATATTAACTTATTAATACAAAAGGTAACTAAACAACTGACAAAAGGTAACATGTCTTTGACGAACTTGAACATATGTTTTTTTGTAAAAGTACACTTAGTATAGTAATTAACAATTTAATTCATATTATGGAGCAGTATATATAAGCAGTTATATTGGAGCAATATATACTTGTGACACTTATTGTTAGTTAGACAAAGATGCAGGGATTAAAAATTAATTACATTGCTTCATTAAATCGTGGCAAGCAAATTATATCTGTCATAAAAGAACATTGCCAATAAATGGGAAAGTGCAGCCCCAAGAAATGCGAGGCTGTACTGGCCCCTTTTTTGGGGGCCGCACTTTCCCAGTCGTATAATTTACTTGGGCAAGTGCAGCCCTAAAATTAATTGATTTTAAAGTAAAAAATAATAAATCTCAGCTTTAAAAATACGAAAAGTAGGAATGAAATAGTTGTACTTACGTTTTGGAAGCACGAAAAAGTGAGAACAACAACAGAAGAAACGATGATTTCTCGAACCATTACAACGTGGCACTGTAGTGAGAACGAGAAAAGTTAAGAAACGAGGAAGGGAGTAGTGTTACCATTCAAGTAGCGCGATCTAACGCACGCAGCGCAAAGTAATAACGTTTACCAAGCTATCCAGATGGCAAGCAACCTTGCAGATATTCCCGGTTTCTGATTATTAACCTAAGCCGCACTTGCCCCAAGACCGCACTTACCCTAACTGACCTTACTAGAAAGTAGTATAGGTATACGGGAAAGTAGACTCGTTTAGCTCTTGATGGAACTTTTTGTTCATAGCTAAAACTGTAAACTGTAACTGTTTGTCGAGGGACAGTTTTTTTTTTTTCAGTATGGTATTAATATCATCTTTGGTGATTTCCTCTTGGTCAGAATAGGTTTGTGTTTGCTTTTCATTTGGTTGCTGTTTGCCTTTTGGTTTGAAATTTACAATGAAGTTGATCTTGTTAATTTCTTTTTTTTTTTCGTTTTCTTTTCAAAATTCTTTACAATTATGTAAATATCTGAAAATATATTGCAACTAATTATGCCTTTTTCTTGCAATTATTAAAGGAATTATAAATATTATCTCGCTTAATGTTAAACTGAATAGCGAGACAGAACACCGATCACTACACTCGATGACAACAAATTACTGTTTGTTATACTTACACGAAAAAGTTTTTCTCAAAATTCAGTACAGTAGAGACAAATATTTAAAAAAAAAATCATAAGAATACCGTAGAAGCGGTCTGCTGAACGCAAGAAGCGTTTTAGGCTTACGTCTTAGGGCACTATCTAGGTTGATCTTATGAGTTACCCAGGCTTGCTGAAGACAAGGAAAGGACGAATGGGAGATTTAACTTTCGCCATTTATCCTATCTACAGGACAAACGCAACGTCTTTCTAGCATTCGATTCCTACCAGTACACCACATTCCCTACTTTAGCTTTTTACATATTTTATTCGCTTCGAACTTTTTCTTGCGATTCTTAGTAAATATAGCTTCATGCATCTTAGAGTAGTAGAGAGCTTGTGCAGTTTGCTGCTGACAAATATTTTAGTTTCTGCTGTGTTCTTTTGCACTGGTAAAACACACAACTGAAAGACTTGTCCTATCAAACAAAGTGCCATGCTGCTACTTACATAATAGGGGAGACCGGGGCTAGTATGCGAAGGGGTAAGTGTGCGAATGTTACATAATTTTCTCACTTTTGGTTAACAGCTCTGAGTGAGCTGTCACTTAACCACGTAGATGCCTCGCTGCTCTCAATGTATTTTCAGTTAAATCTGCCAAACTAAACGTGTTGTACAAGAGAAAGTTGTTTTTTCGCCGTGTTAAGTAATTTTTTTTATCCTTAGCTATTTTCTTATAAAACATATAATAATAGAGTAATTTACACAAAATTATTAATATTGAATAGCCTATGCTTCTACGCAACAAATGACCTCTTATTCGGATTATTTTATGAAACCATTTTTAAACCAGTGTAACTTGATTTCAATCCGGTGAGTTGGGGCTAGTATGCGGGCTTTTTTTCGGGGTAAGTGTGCGAATTCGTATACTTGCCCCAAGTTAAGTTTTTAGTCAAAATATTAAACAGTGGAAATTTAAATTCTGTAAATTGTCAATTTAATGAAATAATTGTATTAGTCACACTATTCTTGAGCTTATCATTACTTATAGACATGCTTATGCAATTGCCAACATACATGCACTTCTTCCTGAAAATGAAAAATTACAAGAGAAAAAACAACACACACAACGGGAAAACCACACCAGATGTAATGCTGCATGTATGGTGCATTCCCTGGTGGGTAGATGACAGCTGAAATATTTCCAAATTTCTTAAAGGATTTTTCTAAAAACACTAGATGTTCAATGAAAAACCTCTGATTCTCTTACTAGATATTTACGACTCCCACGTCAACAGAAGGGCTTGATTTTTGTAAAGAAACTACTACACTACTAAAAATAATAATGACACTACTCTCTTTCCCACCACCTTGTAGCCATAAGTTGCTGCCTCTTGATGAGTCTACATGTCTCATTGAAAAAATATGTTAATTCCGCTATGATTCTTGGATGGTGAATACTCCAGGAAAGCCAATGAAGATTTACGACGTACCAACTGTGGTAACAGTAGCTTTTCCACAAGAAGCAAGCCCCATAAATATTATGAATGGTTTCAAAAGAACTGGTGTGTCTCCCTGCATTCAAACATTTTTCAGGACTGTGACTTCATGCCAAGTTATATCACTGATCGGACAGACTCCCAATCTCCTGGATCTACGAGTGAATCTGTTTGTCCCAGCTGGCAACCATGTTGGAAGAAGGTAATAAAACAGGATGTACCTGTTCTAGACCAGATTCAGTTGCTACTTCATCCAATAGTTCAGATTTAGAGTTTCCTGCCGAAGATAGCGCAGAGCATCACACTGCAAAAAAAAGCTGTTGTTTTTACAGTAAAATACTGGCAGCTCGCATTCCAAAGAAAAACTGCAAAAATTACAATTCTAAACTGTAAAATTTGCAGTAATATAGTGTTTTATAATAGACTTTTATTGTGAAATTTACAGCGATAAACTGTAAAATTAGCAGTAATATACTGCTTTTTAATAGAACTGCCCTGTAAAACTTACAGTATCAAACTGTAAAATCAGCAGTAATATACTGTTTTAGGAATGACTTGACCTGTAAATTTAGCAGAGATAATATTTAAAATTAACAGTTATATACTGTTTTGTTACGGAATTGCCCTGCAAAATTAACAGTATCAAACTGTGAAGTTAGCAGTATTACGCTGCGGAATCAACTGAATTGTGCCATAAAAGCAGCAGTAGTATACGGTTTTATAAATGATTTGTACAGTAAAATTAACAGCAGTAAACCATAAAATGAAGTTATCAATTTTTATGCAAAAGGGTTTTTTCACCCTATCGTTTCTTTTCATAGCCGAAATCACTGCTTTTATAGCTGAAGAACAATATCGAAAAGTAAAGCAATTGAGTCAGTATGTACGTTACATCAGCCTACATACGAAATCTGTTCCTTTTCTTAATTTTTTCAACAACAAAAATAATGTTTTAGGCTATGAAAAGCGACAAATAAAGAAATATAAAACACTTTTACATAAAAATAGTTAACTGCGGCTAAATATATGTTTTATTGATATTAATTTCCTTGTACACAAAATAAATCAATGCCCCATCTCAATATTTTATAAACACATGTTAAAGAAGAAAAAGTGGTGCATTTTCATTTCTACAAAAAACTTTTAGCTATATTGCAGACTTAAAAATTTACAAATTGAAAGAAATTGCAAAATATGGTCTGAAGCTTTATTTTTAAGAACAGTTATAGCTTTTTCATAATACAAAACTTTTTGATCCATGGAGGCAGTAAAAATGAGAAAGGTTTTTTATATATAACTAAAAATACTACATCGTATCTTCACTAAAAGTACTTTTTTCACTTCCAGCATTATTGTAATGCTAAAATGTGCACAGCATAACGTGAGAAATGTTTTGCAATATGCAATCCATTAAACCTTTAAGTTTATTTTAACTTGATGCATGCAATTATATGCATTTATTTTTCTTTTATGGTAAAACAGAATATTTTCATGGTTTTCTTCTTTTTTTAATGTTATAAGTTGCATTTGGATCTACTTTATTTGAGAAATACTAGTAACAAACTAATTTTATTTCACACCATATGTGCAGTATACAGCATTTAGACTGCACAGAATGGTTTTTATTCTAAACTGATTATTATAGATTAGATAATACTTTATCCTATTAACCTTTTAAAATTTACATAGATGAAAACTATAAATATGTGACTGTTTAAAATTCCAGAGCTACTAAACAGAAACAATTTTTCACTCGGTATAATAAAATCTGCAGGTTTATGAGTACTAGTATTAAAGTTAAAAATTGGTTTTACTACTCCAAAAATTATATAACTTTATAGTATGTTATACTGTTCTCATGAGAAAAAATGAAACATTCACACCATTAAAAATTGCCAAATTATTTTATTTCGTATACATCACCTATGAATATCGATTAGTAGTTTTTACAGTGAAATTGCAGAAATTCATTTAAAACCGAATGCTAATTTTTTCAAGGCCAATATTTTTACATTACAAACTTGATTCTTCTTTGTGACATCTTTGCCGACTTAGGTGCCATCATTAGGCCTTATATCATGAAAGCATCTGTCAAAATAAAAATTGTTAGAATCTCATAAAACTTGTGAACACCAAAAAACATTCATGGAAAAATCAAATTACGTAGGTATAAAAATACGCCCTAAAATGATTAAAATTATGACTCTGAATGATCTGAAATTAAGATTGCCTTGGGAGTTGCTTTTATTTTGAAACCGCTTAACATATAACTAAATTGTAATTGAATCGTTAATTTCAGGAACCAGTTAAGCGCTAAATATGTCGTTTTAAGGAGAAAAAAAAACTGCTCTGCAGCAATTTGGAAACTACGCAATTGAAACGGTGGTTTATTAGTGTCTAATTAAAATAGACCTAATCTGAATACTTTACATAAGAACTCAAAAAAGAAAAAGGAAAGAACATAATCTTACATTTTATCTTCCATGTCAAGAAATGCACTTATACTGGTTTCTGAAATACAATTTAAAAAAATTCTTCTAACTTTCGGTAGTTTTGAAGGATTTTGTTATACATAGGAGACCGTTGATTAAGAGTAATATTTATTTTTTTCAATCGGATAACTGAAGTGATCGGCGATCGGGAGAATATATATCTTAAGGATAATAAAACTTGAAACTAGTTTCTTCTTATAATAGGCTCCAGATTGCAATATGTTTACTTCAAAGCAGTAATTAGGATGCGGTAGAGAATTATTTTTTTAGAAAATGGAGCAAGGTCGACGTTTAGGACAACCAATTGGGAAATATTGCGGTATTCATTTAAAATAATGACTACTGCATCTAGCCTCTTTTAGCCCCCCCCCCCTCCCCGAGTTGCTATAGTAGCACTGAAAACCGTAGATGTTTTTTCTTTCTTTTTCTTTAACTCATATTCCATTCCAACACTTGTTAACAGCTCGAGCTATGTTCAACTGATACCAGCTTCATATTCTTTTTCTTCGACAGCTGCCCATTATTAGAAATCTGAATATGAAACAATGTGTGATGTAAAATAATTTAGATTTCTGTACTTAATATGAAATATTTTACTTGTAATTTTTTAAAATATTTTTTTTTCATATATTTTATTCCACAGTTGTGTTATTATATTGTTTAAATTTAATTTTTTGGAGCTTTTTTTTCTAAGTACCATAAAAAAATCATTTGAGTTGAAATAAAATAATACCGTAAGAGCATTCTATCTTATATCTGTCTTAATATTTAAGCATAATTTAAGATGTTTCATTTATATTTTATATCTTTTAAAATGTGGACGCCCCCCCCCCATTTTGAACAGCTATCGATATCCCCATTTCATCCGCCAGCGGCTTTTTTTTTTAAGTGCTACTTCTTTTGATAGGATTTAGACAATTTATCTTTAAGTTTTTCAGAATTTACCTGAAACTCGGAAGAAACAATTCTTTATTCCGAAAATCAAGATGACTTAGTTAAAGTCAATTCAGTAAAAAGTGAAAATCGATCAGAAAAGTTGAAAGTTTTTAACAAAAGAATAAATCGACAAACATGTCAAGAAATAGATTAAATCTGATACTGCCAGTTCTAATCATTAAGAAATTTTAAGTCCACATTTGGGCCGTCGTCCTTGTTGTAAACAATGCTTCCCTTCTTGCAAATGCTTGCCAGAAGACCGCACCTCTTTTAACTGTAAATTTAAATATGCTCACATTTGCAAAATAACGGCTTTTTATTTACATTACAATAAAAATAATCTATAATTTTGTTTGATAAGTGTCACAAGTCTGAATATACGAAGAAAGTTTCATACGCTGTAATACATCGTACTTTAAACTCTAATCTTTATTGTTGCTCTCATTATAAAGTTGACTTTAAATTTTGTTCCTTTAAATTTTTACAAACATACCTACAATAAATAATAAAATACTTAACATTCTGATTTGGTTCCTTCAATTTTACTAACATGTAAAAACAAAGAATCAGTGCTCCAAAATTTACTGGAAAATAAAAATAAAAAATAAATAAATAAATAATGAAATAAATTACGTTTAATTTAGCACTAACAGAAATTTCTATATTCCGGTGATTCTTGAAATGATATTATTCAACTACCCATAAAAACCAATATTGAATTACAAGTTTAAAAAACCCAGACGTAAATGAATTGTATTATCCATCACATTTAAATCAAAACAAAATTTAGTTTATCTTGTTCCAATACATAGTTCTCGATTGTGACATAAAACCTGACAACGGGCACAAAAAAATCAGCTTGAGGGGCCCAATATGGCACACAGACAGTAGGATAGGCTTTAGTGGCTAAGAACGCTCTAAAGCTTAAAAGCATTTGTGATTACAAATTACATCCTAAAACATAAAAATATAAATGAAAAAGATACTTATAAACTTCCATTACCGGCATTCATGTCACTAAGTGAATCATCGCAACATCGTTCAGACTAGAGGCTTCTTTGAAATTCCAAGCGGAACACAACCACGAATTGCCATCTTGATAAAATGAGACCACCCATTCAATTCTGGTCACAAGTTACGTAGTTCTTTACATTTGCATACCACTAAACTCATAGAAATAATATTGCATTAGTGAATAAATTTAGATGAAGGAAATTCAGGCGGCTGGAATGAAATACTTTAAGACATGAATAAAAAAAATAGAAATATATTGCAGGCCATCCGTTTGTGTGCACAAATTATAACTTAAACATAATGGAATAATTGAAACATTTCAAAAGAAGAAAAAAAAACCCTAGAAAAATATGTCATTGCAATTCAAGCTTTATGTAAATTTTCCCTAGAGAAAGTTTTTGTAAAACAATCAGCTACATTATTTTTAGTGTCAACAAATTGTATTCCAAATTCATTTTTATCAATCAAATTCCTTAGGAAATAGTACCCCTCATCAATCTGCTTAGTTCTGCAATTTTCTATTGCAGAACTAGAAAAATCGATTGCAACCAGATTGATTAATAGTACTCTGTACTGTGACAATCTAAAATTCTGAACTCTTTTCGTAGCCAATTGATTTAAAATTCCTTTAACCCACATCCTTAGATTATTCACTAATTGAAATATACTCCGCTTCCATCGTTGACAGTTGTACGCATTTTTGTTTGAATGTACCACATTATAATTCGTACCCTATCCAAAAACACTACAAGCCCCCCTCCCCCCCATTGAAATCCGGTCGTCGTGATTCAAGACGTAATCTGTATCAGAATGACAATGATTTATTAAATTTACAGACAAAATTTAGATTTCAGGGACGGACAAACCTTTCAGGTTGTCTCACAAATCTCCTCTTTTACATCCGCATATAGATACGCATTGCAAACATCTACATGGAAATGGACTCAATGTAGCTTATACACAAAAATTGAAAAGAAAGCCTCAATCAAAGGAAAGGAAATTACTGGAGAGAACACTTTCGAAAAGTACCCCCCCCCCCACCTGGTGAGTATTTAAAATTACCAGTCTGGTCTTGAAGCGCATTATTTCATTCTGCTCATTTGTTTTTAAATACAAAAAACATCTGTACCCTTTTTTCTTTCTAAAACTTTCATTCAGTGGAACCAATACGTAAACGTTTCTTTCTCATACCAACTGAATTTCTTGAGCCATTCCGTTTTGCCAATTTTAAATCTCGGAAATGTTAGCTTCTAGCATACTTGAATTATCCCCCCTATCTTCATAAAAATCCTATAATTTTCTTGAATTATCATCACAAGTGAAATTATTTTGTGTCATATTCAATGTTATTTTCAGAACAATAAAACTCGGCTTCATGATTCGGACTTTAGAACCGTCGTGGTAATAGAATAATACTTATCCCTGTATTCTTTATTTTGCCTTGGACTTTATTTAACCCATTTAATTCTGAACATGCTATTTTATGATTTTCAGGATATTCTTCTTCTACTTCAGATTTACTCAGTAGTGAAATAAAACTGTGTCCCTCTGTTTCTCGTTCCGGGGGGGGGGGGGGGGTTCGTCCACACTTTATTTTCATCGAATTTAACATTCAGCGTTTCTGTCACTTCGCGATTTTTGAGATCCCAAATTCTGTAACCTTTCGTATGAAACGCATATCCTGCCATGACTCCTTGTTGAGCTCTTATATCCAATTTGTTTATTTTCTGTTTGGAAGTCCAATATACGAAATGCATCCAAAAAAACCCCGGGAGTGTTTACTAGATGGCTTTCTTACCCCAAATAGCTCAAAATAGGTTTTGTTTAATAGATGGCTTTCTTCCCCCAAAAAGCTCAAAAAAGGGTTTGGTTTTTCCTTTTAAAGCCGCTCTAGTCCGTAAGCAATGGAAGTACATAGCTGCTTCGGCTCAAAACTGCTGAGGCAAACCCGATTCATTTCAAAGTTTCCATTCAATTAATGTTGACTTATAGTGTTCTATGACGCTACTTCGTTAACTAGAGGATTTGTTGGTTTTTTCGATTCTTATGCTTTGGTCGCTAAGGTAAATTTCAAATCGGGAATTCAGAAATTCCTTTCCCGTTATCGGAGCTTTGCCACAAATCTCTCTTATCTTTTGAAACCTGACTAAATGTTCTTAAACCACACTTTTCTTCTTAAAGAAATAAACTGGAGAGTTTCTTGAAAAATCGTCTATTATTGTGAAAATAATCCCCCCCCCCCCCCCCGCTTTAAAGAACTTAACTGCAAAGGAACCCATCGTATTCAAATGCAAAAGATCTTACCGGGTGTTGGCTTGAATCTCCGTTACAGGTTTAAACGAAATTCTCCGATTTTTTCATTTTACACGGATAACAATCTGATATATTTTTACTTTTGATAAGCAGTGAAAGACAGTGAAGTACAGAATCACACTTTTCATTATTTATAATATACTTTTTGTCTTCATCCTGAACATGTTGATGCCAAAATTTAAGACTCAAAGTGTTCTAAAAGTTACAATGTAAGGAAACTGATGAGTTTCAAGGTTGTAAGAGTTTCAAATTCTACTGTAGTTCTCGAGCATCTACTTTTCTAAATGAGCATGCCCTTCAAAGTGAATAAAATATGACAAACAATGCATAATAATGTAAATATTCTACTTTAAATTTAAAAGCTGTAATTTTGACGAGAGCGAAACACTGCCAGATCAGAAATGAAAAGCTGAAAATTTTAAAATATAGCCAGGCACGGCCTGAACTTAAATATGTTGGGAAGGCGTATAATCTCAATTTGCCAAATGGAACTTAAATATTTGCCGATTAATAAAATATTGGTAAATGCACACATTAAGTACGCACAATTAAGTACAATATCTAATGAAATTTGCACATTCGAGAATTTAAAAATTGCAACATTACAATTATGTCCCCAAATTTGCCGAATAGCCAGACAAAATTTTCCCAGTATGGCATTTTTGGGGAGGTCATAGAGACTTCCCGTGACCTCCAATCGAGTGCCTTTGAATATAGTTTCTAAAATTATTTTTACGTTCCCAAGTTTCAATGGTACTAGTGCAATTTTCCTGAAGTAAAACTTTAATTTCCTGCTGACGCAAATATAAAACTTTTAAAACACAAGGGTTTCGTGTTTGTATTTTAAGATGCTTATTTTTTGAGTTTTTTTTTTTTTTTTTTTTTTTTGAGTTCTTTAATGATGATTTTTTCAATTATTATTATTTTACTTTCGACCGTTAAGTATGAAAGCTGGCTCCAGATTTCAGAGAATTTTGAATCGTTCAGACATCAGAGTATTGAATTTCCACAGTGTCAAATTCTTCAACAAAAAATATCAGTAAATTGTATACTGTTTGCATGTCTCTCTGTCACGTTGTTATTTTATTTATTTTCATTTTATTCATCGAATTATGTATAAAATCTACTGATGCTATAACGTAAAGTTTTTCAATAAAATGGTTAAATGCAAAATGTTAAAGAATTTAAAACTAAACATAAGAAAGAAAAAAAAAAAAAAAACAGAAGAAAGAAGTCAATCGCGATATGTTAAAAATTCACTAGAGAAAATAAAAATTTAAATTTTAAGTACTGACATAGTATATACCACAAAATATAATCGTACACTAAGTTTAATGTTCTAATAACTTTAAATACGATCAAGAAAGGAATTGATTTATTTTTAAATAAAATTTGAGTTTCAGAAAATGTTCAAAAACTATCACACGTGCAATAAAATATTCAGAATCACAACAACTACTCGGATTTTTGCTAGAAAGCAATCGCTACAACTTAGCAACTATAAGAAATTGCAAAGTCAGCATCAACGAATATTAGGATACGAATTACGATTTCAAAATAAACTGTTATTTTACATACATTCTCGATGATAAAGAAAACTATATTTTGAGGAAAAGGGAATGAATATAATGTAACCAGCACTTACCTTTAACTTGGATTGCAGTTGAACAGTCCTGCCTCAGCACACCCGAATCATCAAAAAACATGGCTGCCAATATCTTGAATTCATTAGTTTCTGTTCCCGTATGAAAGAAACACCTTTAGCGCATCGTTTTGCGCAATCTAAAATATTTTTACAGTTTTTCTCTGTTATTTATCAGAGCAGTATTAAACTGTAGGAAAAAGCAGTATATTACTGTAAAAACAACAATTATTTTTTGCAGTGCAGCTAAACCCACATACGTCTCTGAGCATTACTCCATATCATATACGACCTTATCCTAAAGCAAGAAAAGGTCAGATAAAAAAAGGATGGAAACGAAAGAGGCGTACGGCAATACTTTTAATAATCCAGTCAAAAAGACTCTTCATGAAGAAAGAATCAGCAGAAAAACGCAAATCATCACAAGAAGTCTCCAAAACATACAAGAAATCTCTGAATCCCAGAAAAAAGGAATGTAAACCCAAAAGCAACATAAAAAAGAAGAACGGAGGCAAATAAAATAGTTCATTTCAAATAATGTTTGCATTTTTCAGCATTTACTTCTAAAGTCAGTTAAATCAGTGCAACATACCTAATTTTAAGGCAATTTCAATACTAATTTTGCTTTATTTTCATTCATTGGTAAGTTTTACTTGTTTATTTAAAGCATCATTGAGGGTTTATGTGAAGTTTTCTGTGTCTGTTATGAGTTTTTCTCAATTCGCTAACTTACCCCATACGGCTCGTCAAGTTACCCCGTGATGGGGCAAAGGTGCGAACTCTGCGAAGTTTCACAAAAAATTATGTAAAAAATAGATAAAGCATAGTACTGTGAAAACAAAAATACGACTTTATTGCTGATACCATACAAATCATCCAAGCAATAAAAGAAAAGTTTTCTACTTTATTTACAACATTTAAAAAAAAAGAAAGTTTAAAAAGTTCGCCAGCTATCCACGGTCTTTCCTACTGCTTTTGTCGAAAACATTCAATCCTATTTTAATCCATAAATTAATATTTTTCATTTACCATCAATTTTTTGGGGTTTTTTTTTTGCAGTCGCATAACCTAGTCTTTCCTCCATTTTACCACCTTTTGAAACTTAGTAAGTGTCCTAGCATACAGCCTAACATTAACCAGTAGGTACTTTCGTTTGTTGGAAGTCTTTCTTCAGTCTTATTTTGCTCCCAAAAGGTCACTGAGCCTTTCTTTAGCTCTTAATGCAATAAAAATAAGAAACATTGAAGCTTTTTAAGTTCAGTTTTATAACAATTTCAAACAGTGAGAATTACGCTTGATCTTTTAAATTAAACAATTTTCAACGAAATTTTAAAAGATTTCATTACATCACTGAGCTTTCTACTATCACGGTGACATTTAGTTAGACTATTTAGTTTTCTCACTGAGTTACCTGTATGTTTAATAACGTCAAATCTAACAATAATAAAAAAAAATTTGGAAAAAAATAGTACCGACTTCGAAATTGCTCTAAAAAGGGAAAAATAATTTTATTCTTTAAACACCATCGATAATACTTTTAAACATATTTTTTGAAGTTGGCGCAAAAACAAAAAGTAAAATCCAGTGTAACCATGCTTCTTTCATATTTTTTTCAGAAAATCATCCAAAGTTAGAAACGAAACATTCATATCGTTACTCAAATATGCTGTTATTAATGCATAATGTATGTGGTAGTAAAGAAACTAGGTCTGGTTAAATTTATAGTTGTAGTTGAGTTATGGCTGTGAATGATCTTTTCTATCGTTTTTGCGCCAACTTCAAAAATTATGTTTAAAAGTATTATCGATGGTGTTTAAAGAATAAAATTATTTTTCCCTTTTTAGAGCAATTTTGAAGTCAGTTCTAATTTTTTCCAAAATTTTTTTATTTTATTCTTTTTAGTGTAAATGTATATATTTCAGTAAAAGTAAGAAGTTACCATCATGAAATTGAACCCTTTTTTTTCCCCTAAAAATGCTTTATACTAAAAAAAAACTATAAGCACGTCTTAAACTTTAAGCGATTGGCACTAAAAATGTATCTTTGTTCCTCTCTGGAATTTATTTGTGTGTTAATTTAATTATAACCATTTAAATATTTCTAACTAATTTGCATTTCACAGCAGACTAGTTGCTTGTGATTCAGTCCTGTATAGTTGAGGTAAACATAGCCTGGTAGTATTGTGAAGGCTAAGCAGATCCTGATCACTGCATCACCTTGCTTTCAGGTTAGCTTTACCACCACTATGGAGCAATGACACTGAAGAAACGTGATGCTTGCTTCCGAGAAGCCTTTATTCAAAATTATCATTACAATTACTACTAATGTTACTGTTATATGGCACCAAACTTTTATAACAATGGGTTTCACATTTAATCATTTAATAGGGAAATTGCATGAAATTTACTGTTTTTTGCCCATAACTTTTTTTTAAAGAACAAATACGGTCAAACAAAGTAATGGGACCTAAGTTGAGCCATCCCCTATCCATTAAAAAAAGAATCATCAAAATCGGTTCACTAGATGAGACGCTGTGAGTGGACCAAAAAAAAAAAAAAAAACATACATACGGTATGAATTGATAACCGCCTCCTTTCTGAAGTCGGTTAAAAATATGCCTATTTAGCCGAAGTATGGACACAAATACCTCCCTGCTTAACATTTTTAGTTTCAAATAACCAATTTTAATTTTACTCTCGTGAATAAGTGTCAATGTCATATTGTTTTAAAAAATATGAACCAAGTCTAAATCAACATTAAGTACTATCAGACAAAAAGTAACTGTAGGGTAAAAATGAAAACATTTTTTTTTTTTGTTTTATATAATATAAAAACCTTTTTATAAATCTCTATCGAAAAAAAAAAAAACGAAACATTTTGAACTTACAGCTAACGTTTCAATTTAACGTTCTACTAGTTGCTTAGGACGAGAAAATACAACACTATAACCTGAAATTGTAAATCAGAAATGCAATTGCTCTTTCGTATATTGTTGCCGTCTGAAATGCAAAAATGCAAAAGCCACCTCAACCTCATCTGAACAACACTTGTTGTGTCCAAAATTCACTCCGGGGAAATTGGGGAAATAAGAATCATGTCATTTATGTCCAAGAAAACCCCCACTTCGTAAAATTGAATTTTCTTTTTTATCCCGCAGCACAACGAAAGCAAAAAGCATGAATAAGCTTCTCGAGATTGACTTCTCTTAAAGGCGGAGAGTGCCTTCGAGCATATTTATATAATAAAACGATCTCCCTATTGTTGGCAGTGCCGTGACGTCAGCACGGAGCACCCCTTTGAATGAGACCGTTAGCAGCGCTCTGCCCTTCGAACAAGATAAAAGTTTTTTGAAGAAAAAGGCTTTTGAAGTTGAGATTTGGCAACGCGTGACGTGATAGGTTTGTGACGAAGTGGAAGTTCCTCTTTTTGCTTAGGGGGTTATTTTTCTCGCATTTTGTCGTTCACAGATAAGAAACTTCGGTTTATTTTTATTCATGGTGAATCGAAAAGCTGATATTTTAATTTTTATTTCCGTTTGTTCATATATATATATATATATATATCATTTAATACTGTCATTTTTCTTTGTATAAAATGCGTACTCACCTTTTCAAAAAAAAAAAAAAAAAACCTATTTAAGTTTCTTTGGAAATTTAAAACTTTTCGTCAAATGATTAAATTAGATTTACATTTGCTTTAAAACTCTATTTAGTGACTGAAGCGGTTTTTATTTCAATATAAAATATTCCAAATAATCAAAAAAAGACATCAAATTTCTTTTAAATGTAAATCCATAACTCTATTGCTTATCGCCAAACTTGCCCAGCAACCATTCTATAATAATCCATCCGTCTAACGAAAAAAAAAAAAAAACATGCCATGGACCATTCAAAAATCATCGTCAGAAAAAAAAGAAAATGTCGTACATTTCACTCAGATAAAAACAAATCAAAAATTTCTTTTATTTCGAAACAAATCGCCAAAATAATGAATTTCATTAACGGTTGCCGTAAAACAATAATCCTAGACTGAACTGCTCAGCGCCTACCGCGCCAAGCGACCACGCTACCGGAATCCAGTCCTTTTGCGAGTGAAGTGGATGTTTTTTCTTTGGCAATAATAAATGTTTCGCCAAACAAGCAAAAAGGTATATGATCACATTAACAGTAGCTTTCAAATCTTTATATATTAAGAGCTCTAAAATCTTTCCTATCAAATTCAAAGCTATTTTGATCAACTATTTTATCTTGAAGTTTGAGATGCCTCTAAAACACAGTATAATATTTTCTTCTCGAACAAAAGAACTTTCAAGTGGTGCATTTATTTTTGGCCATAAAATCTGACGCCGCTAAACATTTCCTGATACCCCTAAGAGATGGGTAAACGTCACATTGCAAAATCTTTCTGCAAAGTGACTTTCGTTGAATGATAAAATTTGAGTCCAGGCTCTCTTTATTATTTTTTTTTCATCTTTTAGTGCTGCACAGTTTTGTGAAGGTGAGGCTGATTCTATTGTTGGATGCATACGAGTTTAAGTTGTCAGAAATTGCTTTTTATTTTTATGGTGACGAGCGTTTTATGGTTTTTGAAAAGCTTTCAGGAGGAAAAATATGTTTTGTGGAATAGGAGCGAAGTGGACGATATTTAATTTTCCGAAAAAGGAAATAAATATCTATGTATAAAACAAGTACGTGGAATATGAAAAAAGTCTTCACTGCAACTCATTGAATGGCAACGCTTGCGAATTGACCAATGATTGCAGCTAAAAATGTCACGTGTTAGAGCTAGCTAATGCGGTTCGACGTATATCGCTTTCAAAGATGAAAATAGACAAAACTGAAAAAACTGACTTTGTTTTGTTTGATTGGTAGATGTAGCTATAAACTTTATTTTAAATAGCTGATGCATTTTCGTTTCAAAAAGTAAATGCATCTTTCATAATTTATGTATTTCTCTCAATTTCACAAAATTGGTTTAAACTTGATTTTTGAACGACGCTTGATCAGGGCAGAAATAAGAAAATAGAACTAAAAAATATAAGTTTCTTCACATCAACAATTTACATCAACATTTGAACGATTAACGCCACATTGCCCTTTCATAATTATATTGTCATTGGGGCTAGACTAAAAATTTTAGTGAACAGTGAGCTATCGCAGCGAGCCAAGATCACGTAGCGATCGTTATGGGACTGCGTTAGCAGTGCCGGGGATTGGTGAACGTCAACAAGCAGGGAGCAAAGCCCACTAATGTGTATTAAAAAGTGAACAGAAATAATTTATTATGATAATAACAGTATATTTGAAACATTTGTTTAGTTTAATCATGAAGTAAATTGCCGAACAAAAATATAAACTTTGAAAGAATTATCGATTGTTTATTATTTTGAATTCTAAGAACTTGACGTCGACAAATCTTTCATTCTCTGCTAAGAAAAAAAAAAAAAAAGGAACACTGTCTGAAAACGGAAAAAAGAAAAACTTCGGTTTTGACAACTGTTGCCTTTAATCTCGCGACTAAGAACTTTATGGGAATCAAATAAAGAATGTTAAACGTTTGGTTATTTTGCGCGTTTCTGTTTGAGTGAAAAATCTAGCCAACGAAAGTATCCACAACGGAGTAAAAGTTAAGAATTTGTTCTACTTCTTTATAAAGCGCGATATGACTATACTTGTCACAGAAGTTATCATTAAAATTATAGAATAAGTGGTTACTGAAAGTATATCTCCACTATTCCATTAATGAAATTAATTACATACATCTGTTCTCCAATATACAAAATTGCTTGCACATTTGCGTAACCCCTGCTCCCAAACTAAAAGGTACGGACTGATGGAGGAACATACATGCAGTCATATAAGGACTGCCAAGCTAGTTTTTTCTTCAGTGTAGTATGTAAATGAAAATATGGCTTTACATGAACTAGACTAAACCTTTTCTATGACTTTTGTTACTTCCTCCTAAAGTTCATTTATTAACAAAAGGTTCGCTGGTACACTAATAACAAAAAACATTGTTAATTCACCTTAAAATAGTCTTTTCAAAGATTTTCAAGGAAGAAACGTATTTTGGGTAAGTTCTTTTGATATTTTAAGATTCTGTGGTTCTTTTGCCGCCTGAAGTACGTCCTGAAAAGACTCTATTCTCAAACTATGTTTTTTACTGATTCGTGGGGGGAGAGTGTAGTACCTTGGAACACAGCTAATTTCTAAGAATCTATTTGTAGTAGTCATGTTTTTGTAATCTCTAATAGGCTCCTGGGACATAATATCGTTAAGATTTTGGAGAATCACCCATATTTCTTCCATTGCGTGTTGAAATTACGCTCTTATCGCTTTAAAAAAAAGCTTTTCTTTAAAAAGAAGCAACTACTGCGCTAATGTGATCGGTACAGAATTAGAAATAGTATTGTATGAAGTTGGAAAATACTTGTTCAGTAATATGCATCTAACAGTAGGGGAGAGTGTTGTACCTTGTGACACAGCTCATTTCTAAGAATCTATTTTTAGCAGCCATGTTTTTATAATCTCTAATAGTAACCTTAACCACTAAATGGTGCATTAGTAAAAATCAGCGTCAAATGAGTAAAATTGACGATTTTGTGAGAGAAAGAAAATTTTATGACTCCAAAATCAACATTTTCTTCTTTTCTATTTTATTTTCTGTCTTCCTATTTGTAAAACTAATCAACTGAATTTTATTTTGTTGTAAAACAGAAGCTCTTTAAATATATTTTGGTTATGAGAAAATATCGATAGTGCATCTAGATTGACCATTATTTTGGTTTTTCTTAAACCCCGTGGTGATTGTGCCTTGAGACAGCCAAACATTTTGTACCTTAAGACACGTTCCAAGGTACAACATATCGCTCATGGGCTGCAATAGCGGCACAACTCAAAAAATCGGGTTTTGAGATAAGTGAGATTAAAGTTTTCATTGCTAAGGAAAATGCGTAAGAAATGCACTTTACGTAAATACGGCGTAATATTGAATTATGAGTTACTCTAGTATTGCTGCTGGAAAGAATGTGTGTTTTCATATTCACACTTGTTCTTAGTCCAAAACGGGTGATTTTTGAGTTGTGCCACTATTGCAGTCCATGAGCGATATGCATGGTTCTTAATAATTAAGATACGTTTAGAAACATGGAACAATGTTCTAATCTGTCTTTGTATTTGTAAAACTAATCATCTGAATTTAATTTTTAAAGAGAAGTACTTTAAATATTTAGTAAATTACCGCCCATTAGCCAGGGCTAAAGCAGAAATACGTGAAATACACCGCCAGCTCAGTCATTTCCAGCCGAGGACTGCAGTTTCGTGCTTATTAGCACTCGTCAGCCCGGCATAGGAAAGTGACTGAGCTGGAGATGGAAAACCTCTTAAGGAAGCCAAGAGTGCGAAACAAACTGGTAGCTAATATAGAATTAGCAGACCAGACGAGTGACCGAAGCACTCGTCTGGTCTTCGGTCACTCGTCTGGTCTGCTAATTCTATATTAGCTACCAGTTTGTTTCGCACTCTTGGCTTCCTTAAGAGGTTTTCCATCTCCAGCTCAGTCACTTTCCTATGCCGGGCTGACGAGTGCTAATAAGCACGAAACTGCAGTCCTCGGCTGGAAATGACTGAGCTGGCGGTGTATTTCAAGTACTTTAAATGTTTTGGGTATGAGAAAATAATGGAAGTGCATCTAGATTGACAATCATTTCGGTTTTTCTTAAACCACGTGGTGATTGTACCTTGGGACAGCCAAACATATTGTACCTTAGGACACGTTCCAAGGTACAACATATGCATGATTCTTGATAATTAAGATATGTTTAGGAACATTAAAAAATGTTCTAACCTTATGTAGTCATTTAAACACATTTAATGTTAGATAATAATTCATTATTTATTTATTTTTATTTATTATTCATAACTTAATTCATTACCATGAATTTTTTTTTTTTTTTTTTGCTTTTTGGTGCAAAATTGGTTTGAATATGTGGCTGTTTCCTGAATCATGAAGACTTTCCCATGGTACAACAGGATGTGTCCCAAGGTACAACAGAATGTTGTACCTTGGGACAGCTTGGATTTTTACTTTAAATGGACTTACAGTCAACTTTTACTTTAAATGGCTGGCAATATTTTATTTTATATATATATATATATAAGTCATAGAAATAGGTTGGGGTATTTGAATGTGACTTTTAAATTTTAAATTTGATTCAAATAATTGACCTTAAAAATTAAAATAGCAAAAGTGTCCCAATGTACAACATTCTCCCCTAAGAATTGAATTTATTCTTTAAATTCAAATTCTGAACTGCAATTGGTTGGTTTTAATTTATGGGATCGACGTGAAAGAACATTTTATTCAAAATAATAATAATAATAAATAAATAAATGTAGGTATAATTTTTCTTCTTTTTTTTCTTAAGTTCTTAAATATTCTCGTTCTCAGTGAAGTATTCGTCCAAGTAAAAACTTCTTGGAGGAACTTTTAAAATATTGTCGAATGGTGATCTGAATGCTCAGAGAGAATTTTAATTTTGGCAGTGTTCTTTTCATGACAGATCGATGAAGGTTAAATCCACACATATTTGAGGAAATTACTTTTTTATCCATATTCATGCAGCGCTTAAAAATCAAACAACTATTACCTATTTGGGCAGTACCACGCCTGGTCAGTGGTAGGCAATACAGATGAGCTAGAAAATATTTTGCTGTCAAGAGGGTAAAGAAGTATAAATGTATTTTGACAACTATTTACAATTTGTATTAGTTTAACATTTATTTTAATTTTTAAAAGTATTTCAATACTAGAAAGTCGCCCGTCAAGGTATGACGGATGAAAATTGTTTCTCTTCTTCTACATTTTAACGAAGCCATTGCCTGTTTGGTGATATTTTGATAGTTGACGTTTTAACCCTAACTTCATTGGAATAATCCTAAACTCCAGTAGATAGCGTTCATAGTTGACCGCTTTTTCGTTTCTTCATTCACCTGAAATGATAGTGTTACCAGTAAAACTGTTAAGTTTGCTGGATCGAGTTCAGCCTTGTCACAATAAAGCCTTTCCCTGCATGTTAAACATTACCAAAACACATTATCAAGTTGTCATGCCGTGTCGCGAGTTTCATTGTTGAAACACGCTCGTTACTCGATCATCGGTCATTATATAGATGAGGGTTATAAATACAAACACTAACGTTATAAAAACAAAAGGTAGTAAATTAATTGCTTGTTATATCCTTAAGCTCATATTTTTGCATTGAAAGAGGGGTTATTTAAAACTGAGAAGCACTTATCTGCATTTATTCTGAAAATGTTTGTTTTTTTTAACACTATTGTTCATATTTTTTTCTTTTTAGCACAAATGTATTAATTGCGTTCTAACTGAAGCATTATTTTATATTTTACGTTATGTAGTTAAATATTTAACGACTTGCAACATGTTTTAAAAGTTACACAGCAGATATTGCAAAGAATAAAGAATCGTCTACGATTGAGTCAGGGAGAAACAAAGGGATGTAAGTGAACATTTTCAAGTTTCGAGTTAAACGTGTTTAAAGATGCGGTCCTAGGTAGGCTTTCATTGAAACTTTTTTTCTATTTCATGCTGTATATCAAAGCCTAATAGGGCTACTAGATATCTCTTGCCACAAAACAGAGGGGAGGTTCACCTAAAATTTTTACAGGTTATCTAAAAAATTTTTAACTCTGGCACTTACATCCCTTTGCTTCTCACTGCTTCAATTGTATAGTTAAATATTGTCAGAATATTCGTTCGTAAAACTATTCATTATCTTATCCGTTGTTCTCCTGCAGCGTAGCAGAGGGTCTTCTAAGAACCAACACATTTTCAAAATAATCAGCTACGAAAAATGTTCCCAAAGCATAGTTCCCAAATAATAATAAAAAGTATAAAGGCAAAGCCCTGCAGTCATTTCCCTATCTTCATTTATTAACTGTAAAAATTTCAATCCGGCGTGTACAAAGCCAAAGACCATAAAAATCGGAGGGGAATGGCCTCTTTTCAAACCATGAAATATGAATAAATCAAAGAAAAACAAACAATGTCAAAGAAATAAAAATACATTAAGTTCTTCGCAAAGGGTCGATTCTGCCGCCGGCGGTTCTTAAAAAATTTAGAAGAAACGTTTTCTACGGCATTCTTATCATTTCTTCGGCGCGTAACAGCCTTTGAAGGAACTACCTTCTATTTAAGGAGGTGTACAAAATTTGATGTTTCAAAACTGGCGCACGCCATTTTGTTGTACAATATTAAACTCTTTCGTAGTTATAATCTTGAACGTTCAAAACAAAATTATGCAAATATATTATGCAAAACATACTTCAAAAATATTTAGCAAGCAGTTTAAGTGCAGTAATTTGGTTGTAACCCAAGTGGCTATCCATCTTGTGCACTTATGTTTGACTAAAGAGACCGAGAACACAGTGTTTTTAGTAAACAGAACGTAAATTGAAGCTGAAAGTGGGATCCGATTTTCTCGGATATGGTCAGAATTGAAGGTTTTGATATTTACCCCCCCCTATGCCACTGGGTGACTGAAAAGCATTCACATTGAAGGAAAACAAATACAAAGGTATAATATAACTATAAAAACTCTCTTATATACAGTTCAGTTTTTAAAAGTGTGTTCAATAATTCCTCACTTGAATACCTTGCACGTTCTAATGACGTTTGGAAAAAAAGTGATTTGGCGCAGTCAAAATTGATGCGTTACTAGTTTAAGATTTGTTTTGTTTGTCTAAATGTGTTGTGCTTAAATGGGACATAACCAAGGGAATACATTTTTGATGAGTACCAGAGAAAAATTTTTGAGCCTTACTACTTTATCTTGAACATTAAAATTACTATATTTTTTAATTCACTTTCAATATATTTGATCGATGTTGTGAATAAATTCATTGTGCAGAAACTAAAGCTGTTTCAATATTGATAAGTTAAATAAAAAACTAGGTGCGTAACTAAATAAATTATCCTTAATTTGCTAATTAAAAGAGTCAAAAACAGGTTTATCACTAAGACCCTCAAAATTGAAATTAATATTAAAAACTAAAAAAAAAAAATTCTATATTAAATTAATACTTTTTCAACTTTTCATGAGAACTTTGTTATTGCAAATATCAGTTTTTCATGCATCAAATTTATACAACCGAGGAAAATTGAAGCATTTTCATTTTTCCTAGGTTACGTATATATTCAAAGATGGCGGAGCTGACGGACCTGAGTTTGGGGATTCTGACAAAGGGACGAACGAAGTTGATGCAATACAATGCCCGTATGTTGACAATATCTTTTTATTTTCAAACTTTAAGGGGCTCAGTCATCTTTGCAATAAGTTCTGAGTTCTTTTTTAAAACTTCTGAACTTCGGAGATTTTTTTTCTTTTGATATCATCAAAAGACTTCTTGAAGTTCTGTACAGTGAAAAATTTAGTGGCGTTTTTCAGAGAGAGAGAGGGAGAGTAGCTTCGCTTCGTTATTGCTTAAACTTCATAAGTTAATTTGAAGGAAATGTCATGAATAAGGATGACTTAAATGTGAATAAATTTTTCCTCTTGTTCAGTTTGAGTATAGCGCGTATTATTTAGAAATTAAATAAATTAATGACTGATTATTCTACGTCCTTCATCTTTCGGTCCTTTAGGAAATATTTTTCGTCATTTGTTATAGGGTTTTTCATTCACAGTAATTTTTTACTTAGTCTGCAGTAAACTCTCGATTATCCACAGGTGGCTTTTCCTGGGTGCGGATTTTCAGCAGTCTTACACATTTGCAAAAAAATAATCTTTACTAATAATAAAGCTGAATGTCCCTCTGTCTGTCCGGATCTCTGTCTGTCAGGATCTCTGTGACGCGCATAGCGCCTAGACCGTTCAGCCGATTTTCATTAAATTTGGCACAAAATTAGTGTGTAGCATGGGGGTGTGCACCTCGAAGCGATTTTTCGAAAATTCGATGTAGTTCTTTTTCTATTCCAATTTTAAGAACAAAATTACCATAAGATGGACGAGTAAATTACGAAATTATCATAACGTGGAACCGTAACAAGAGCACAACTCAATTGGCTAGGAAATTCACCATACATTATTTCTAAATATACAGGTGAACCAAAAGACCTTTTAATTTTCTATTACAGACAAAGCCGTGCGGGTACCACTAGTAGTAATAATAAAACAAATTTGTAATGATTAACTGAAAGTAGATAAATATACCTATTTTAGCTTAAAAGTGAAAATCTAGTTTTAGACGATCATATTTCTTTTTACCTTTCCTCTTACAATGACATATAACCATTCAAGGTCACCGAAACCGGACTAGTTCGAATCGGATTTAAATCTCAACTATTTACTGCTAGAAATCCTATATACGGAGAGATCGGACAACGGCGCGCCTCTCTCCGCCACGTTTAATCCAAATATTGTGAGCTCGAAATGCTGCGCTGTGTGAGTTTCAAACCCTCCCACTGAATATATACATGAAATCTTTAAAGAACAGACTTTTTTTTTCTCTCCTCGTATTTTCATTAAACGGAGTGAGCGCAAAGTCTGGCAATCTGGCACCAATAGTTTCGTATCGTCATAGCGCTTACAAAGGCCACTTTTTTCCTAAAAAAAATTGTTCATAAAGATGGAAACAAACATATATTTCTGATCTACAGATTTAATTTCTTAATATCATAGCTAGCTTCTAATTTTTTCAGTCTATGGGGATTAAACATCTTTGGACATAAGATGACCGCTGCTCCGAAGTTGTCCAATCTCTCCGTATTTAGGATCTCTATTTACTGCTTTAGGTCTACACTACTTACTGCTTTAGGTCAACACTACTTACTGCTTTAGGTCAACACTACTTACTGCTTTAGGTCAACACTACTTACTGCTTTAGGTCAACAATACTTACTGCTTTCTAGATCTACACTGCTTGCGCAAGTAAACGAGGGTCTAGACAAGTTTTGGTCGAAAAAATTCCCTTCCCCTATTGCCTTTGTGCTGCAATCTAGTATCTATCTTGATGTACAGGGCCATTCCAGCGTTACGTGTGTGACTCGGAAAATCTGAAAATAAGCTGTACCTCATATTATTTTGTAATTTCCTGTGAAGTTTTAAAAGGTAAATGAACAGTATTTTTGGTGCATGTGTCTAAGTATACCAAGTAAGTATTCCATAAATATTTTTTTTCTAAAGCTCGTATAATATCAATAAAAAAATATTTTATTAGCGTTACGTGTGTGACATTAGAGCGTTACGTATGTGACATTAGAGCGTTACGTGTGTGACCGAGTGCAGCAGTTGAGAGAATTTCGTAGTAAAAATCTACAGTTTACGTCGGATCTTTTTCAAATTTCGTACGCAGGTGCTTTGGTTTTCAGGAACGCACGTGAATATTTTTGTCCTCCTGGGAAGGGGTGGGGGCTTTGATCCCCCTAAAGTGGGTGTTCTTTGTTCGAATTTAGTTTACATCGGATCTTTCTCAAATTTAGCACCGAAGTCCTTTAATGCTCAAGAATTCACATTGGGGTATTTTCGCCCCCCCCCCCCCCATTGGGTACTTTTACCAGAAAATCCGTGAAACTGGATATTTAGGCCTATTATTAACTATGATAACATTTTTTTGAATTAAAAAAAAAAGCCTAAGACGTCTGAATTTAAATTTTGAGGCATAAAATTTCTGTTTTCTACACATTAAAGTGAAACTTTACACTTTATTTTCCCTTTTATATAAGCCTGATTGTTGAAAATGCATCATTTGACACAACTTTTATGTTCGAGGTAGACCGTGCAACGCCGGGCAACGCAGTCAGTGAATGCTTAAACTGAAAGGATAAATTCACAAAGTAAAGAATGAAGATGAAATTAATTTCGAATTAAATAATAATGTCAAGCTTATAAATTACATCACGAACTTCAAACTTATGTGGTTTAAAACTATTTGGAATGTTTAAAATCATCTTTAGAATTTATTCACTTCTCTTCTCAAAAAACAAAAATTACCAAAAATATTGGTGCAATTTAAGATATTTAAAACATTGTACTTTTGATCTTAAAGTACGATTAAAAGTTAAATTGCGAATACTTAGTTTATGCTGCTCTTTGGGTATGAGATAAACAATTCTTACTTTATTTATTTATTATTTTTACTACTAATTTTTTTTAAGTCATTGAATCTTGGTTTCAGTGCCAGCATACAATATGTTTAGTTGAATGATGTAAAGTACATTTTTTCGTAAAAATGGTACGTAAAAATGGTTTTATTATGAAAACAATTCACGAGCGTTACGTGTGTGACATCTTTCAAATAGCCTCGTTAAAAATATTTTTTACCGAATGTTTGAAGATGAAACTCAGGATACAAGTATTATGTACCAAGTTAATTTATGGTATGAGATATTTTTCTTCTAGTCCCCCAATTTGACCTTGGAGGAAAACTTTTGTTCTTTTTGCGTTACGTGTGTGACCAATAAAAAGTGACCTGCATATTTTGGGGGGTTAAAAACTTATCAAAAGTCTTTGTTAAACAAATTAAGATATAATTATAGAAAAGCATCTGTGTTCCTGATATTTGATAGTTTTTCCCGAAAAGAAATGATGATTAAGTTTAAAAAAAATGGCTCTTTCATTTATTTCACTAACAATGCATTTTTTTTTTTACTTCGTCTAAATGTTATCAAATAGGGCTAAAATCTGATATAAAAATATTTCAAACTCAAAATTGATGCTGGAATTAAAAGTGTAGTTATTTTTTTGTCAAAAAATAAGATTTGTTTCTGTATTATGTGAAAAAAAATTTTTTTGGCGTTTCAGGACCACTTTTCGTGGAATTGCCCCACTCTTTATGACCAAAAAATTGGGATACTTTCAAAAACTCACATTTTTACGGATTTCTCGAGAAATAAAAGATTAATTGCTCTGTTATTTGTTCCACATAAAAGGTATACTCCAGCTACCATTTTCCAACAAAAATTAAATCTACTATTCATTTAGAGGGCGAGCAACAACTTGAGGAAACAGATTGAGGAAAAGATTTTTGATCATTTTTCATTGTAAATCGCTGGGAATAAGCTATAAATTACAGAAATAAGTTAAAAACCTATCAATTATTTATTTCGATATTTTCGTGAAAGTATCTCTTATACCCACGGAGATATAAGAATTTCTTTCAAAAATGCACATGTGTTTTGTACACACAAATACCTTTTGAGCTGAAACAATAAAGCTATTTTCAGCCTTCAACGAAATAAGTTTTCAAGTTATGTTTAAAAATTTGAAACATCGTTCAGTTGCATCAGTATAAATACGTATCTTTGGTGAGAATTGCCCTTATCAGTTTTAAATGTTTATCATTTTTGCTAAACGTCCGCAAGAGTTACTGCTATCAGTATTATTTTATGAGATTTGAAAATTAAATCACTTAAACATTCACGAAATATTGTTATTTTAAAATAAACATTGTTATACTTTTACGATTTCCTGCCGGTGAACTCGTAAAACTTTTATCACATTTCATAGAGATAATTTCCTACCGCTTTGCTTTACCGAATTTTGTGATTAGTAAAAATCCTAGCTTGGCTTAAAATACATTTTTACCTTGGAAAACACAACCGAGGGGGGAAGCATTTTAAACATTGTTTGGAGGCGCATTAATTTTACTCAACACGGTACACAAAATATTTCCCCTTCCGAATTATTAATCGAATGCTTCTTTTTCGAGCTACCTTTCCAGGAAGAGATATACTATCTATCCCTCCGTTCCAGAAACCTGGATGTGACTATATTTATTTGAATGTTTCCGTTTTTGTTAAATTGAATGTCTGTATTACCAATGATTTATTCACGTGGAGTGCTGGATCTTCATTTATATCTCTAACGATTCATTCTAAACTTCACACTTTGCTGCTTAAGAAGTTCACTCATAACATTTATTAAGTGGTGCTTATGAAATTTCTTTAAATTTGTAGTTCTGATCTATTATTTTTTATTATAATTATAACCAAGTTAAACATTCTGGTTGCCGGTATTAATTTTAGCTGACTTACCATTAAAAATGCCAAAAAGGAGAAGCTAAGGCTTTATCACGAAAAAATATCACAAAACCCAAAATTATACAGTATTTCAACAAATATTGTGAAATTTAAAAAATTGCAAAACACCTATGCGAAGAGAAATATGTTTTTCCATCTCTCCGTCTTCTCACCCTACTCTTATAACATTTTCAGAGGACTCTTCTTTGCCTTGTTTCGCATTCTGACTTGAATCATGTAGAGTTTATAAGTCTTAATATTAATCTGTAAGGCAAAATTTGAATCTTTTATAAATTCAAACTTAATTGGGGGATTTTCATCGAACGAGTTACATCGGGATGTATGGGTGTCAAACACGTCACGTTTATTAGTTATTGTGTTTGTATCATTTTCATGCAACCTTGCTTATAATAAGGTGCAAAGAAGCTCTGATAAATAATTTTACTAATCAGAATTATGTTGCAACCTATACGCCTGTCCTCAAGATACGATTGCGCTGCGTTGCAACCACCGATGGTGAAAACTAACTCGTGTTAGTTAAATACCTAGTGATCTACAAGAGCATTCATATGCTGCCACGTGTTCATTGCGGCGTAGCAATTTGGAATGTTGCTTGCTGACGCAGCTCAATCGCGTGGCAAACGAAATCTTAGGTAGCTTGGTATCTCACTAGCACATATTAGTTCTATCCATATTCAGTTGCATTGCAGTGCAATCGCATTAGGACAGGGGTTCCCAACCTGTGGATCGCGACCCCCAAGGGGGTCGTGATGCATTCTTAAGGAGTCGCGACATTATCCCTTACATTAAAAAATAAATCATTGCATAGTTTAGAAATTAAAATACACAGGGGAATAATAACATCATTTTAGAGAAGCATCAATTCTTAAACGCAATGGCGAATCCAGGAAAAGGGTTATGGAGCTCCAGCAACCCCTCTTCCCCCTCTCATACCAAAGTACCTGATGTCCTAACGTCATCTAAGATTATCTAAAAATTGAGCTTAGGAATTTCAATCTCAAAAAAATTCCGCGAAACAGTCCCGACTTCATCATCTCTAACATCATCCAAAATCGTCTAAAATTTTGTTTTTGGAACTTCAATTTCGAATATCTTCTGTGAGAGATTATCTACACCCCAAACTTTATCCAGAAAAAATTCCCCCCTGTCCTGTAGTTGGATTTCTAAAACTTAATTTTGGAGATATTACAGGGAAAAGCCTCGTACCTAATCCCGCCCTCTAACTTCATCAAAAATAGCCAGGAAATATATTTTTACGTTTTTAATTTCGAAAACATTCCAGGGGAATGCCTGCTTTCCAACTTCACACAGTTAAATATCATAAAACATTTTGATTTTAGTTCTTGAATTTTAAAAATATTCCTCGTGAGGATCTCCAAATATTTACTCTTGTTATCAAAGATAACCTATTATTCTGTGTTTTGGACTAAAATTTCGAAAATGTCTTTGGAAGTACCGGAAATCCTCTCTCCCCTCACATCATTAAAACACGTCTATTTTTTTTTTTTTTTTTTTTTGGAGCTTCAATTTTAAAAAAATTCCTGGGGGAGGGGGAGAGGCTCCGAAACCAAACCTTTTCCCTATCGTTATCAGACCTGTAATTGCGTTTCTTGAACCTCAAATTCAAAATTTTTCCGCGGAAAGGTCGCCTGAACCCCTTCTCTTCCCATAATTTCAAAAAAAAAAAAAAAAAATAATCTACAACTGAGCTAATTTAGGATATTTCATTTTCAAAAAATTAGACAGCATCCTCGATCCATCTCCTCCTCCTCATCGTTAAAAAAATGCCTAAAACTTCATTTTTAGGTCTTCAACTTCGTGAAAATTTTAAAGCACTCTCCCAGCTTGAACTATTCATAAAAGCTCCTGAACCTCTCCTGCTCCGAACATCACTAGGGATCGTGTACACTGAAATTTTAGAACTACAGTTTCGAACAATTTCCGGGAGAAGATCATCGCGAATGTTCCTTTAAAACTGTTATTTATATTCTTAATTCTCTTTATCCGCCAATTTTACACAATTCTCTTAATTAGGCTGCTTATACTATAGCAATAACGCCCCCCCCCCCAAGTGTTAATCTCGACTTTCTTTCTCTCTCTCTTGCTTTACATACGTTTGATAAAAATTGAGGGTCTTCCACATGAACTCCTCCCAATTTTTTGACCTCGCTACGGCCTTATTTAAAAAAATGCCGTCATTCGCTTCAATAACAGTTGGAGACACTGAGACTATTATATAAGATTTTTATGACCTCATCTTCTCCAAAAACAAAATCCTGCATTCGCCTCTGCTAAGAAGTAAAAATTTTGAAAGTGCCGAAATGTACGTTTAAGATTATCAAGAATATATTTTTTTTTCATTTCTGCAATTATTGTAGAAAAAAAACATTAAGTGTAAATAAAATACCTAAAGCACTTTGAGTCAATATGCAAAATATGTGAAATGTGCGCATACGCACGATACACTCACAGACACATAAACTATATGAGTGGTATATAAGGGGGACACATAGGAGGGCACGGGTTGTTTAGTTGGTGAAAAAAGGGTCGCGACATGAAAAAGGTTGGGAGCCACTGCGCTATCCGGATCTGACCACAGTTGTGAACGGAAAAAAAAATAAAACACTTGCGAGGCATGGAAACAGTCTAGATATGAGCCCAATAGAGGATATTTGAACCATAGTGAAGAAAAAATTAAAAGAAATAGAACTTCACAAACAAGAATTGTCTGACAGAAGTACTCGTCCAAATTTGGCACCGTGATGTGTTAATACAAATAAATTGCCGAAAGCTTACAAAAAGTATGGAAAGACGTTTCGAATTTTTAATAAAAACACAAGGGGATGCACCCTCAATGCTAAATATTTCAATTTTTTTAAATAAAGTACTATTTCCTTAACATAACAAGAGTTTACTATAATTTCACAATTATTCTAATAATTTTCATTAAAAGGTCTTGTTTGACGTAAATCAAATATGAAATTCTTACTCCATAAGAAAATGCTATTTTTACATTCTTGCATACAAAGCGTGCATGGCTGTAAAATGTTATCGAAGCGATAGGATATAAACAGTAGAGAAATTTTCTATTTGAAAAGTTTTTTCTAAATTAAAGGTGCCGAAAATAAAAGAAGACATTTTATTTTTGGTCAACAAATAAGAACACTTATGAAGAACAATGTATTCACTGAAAATCTTACAGGAAAAAAAAATAGCAGCATTGTTTTCTTAGTTCGAACTCTCAGCCAGAAAACATTTTAACTGATTACACCCGTAGTTTCTTGCGAATCGATGTAAAAAAGTGTTTTACAGAAATTTATTTTCCAAAGATCGACAATTTTTACATGGAGCAATGGATTACTCGCTAATAATCGCCAATAGCGCCAAATAGAAACCAGATTCAAAAATTTATCGCTGAAGCTGTCGCCAAATTATAACATCACTTAAGCTTGCATTGAAATTAACGTGGATTTGCTTGAAACAATGTTAAAAGACCCCTTTTGGCACATTCAAATGCAACCAAAAAAGGGAAGCGTTCTACTAGATCCCGCTCAGGGTCTACATACGAAATTTCAACCTTCTGTCGCATACCCATTTCGAATTATGCAAGATACTTACAAACGCACTCATATACATACACACATATCGTCGACTCAAAGCAACAGTAGGATATTTTGCCGCTATTCTTGGGATTAGATGTCCTACTGTTGCTCTGAGGTAATGATATAGACGCAGTGGTTGGAAGTAGCGCGCTACAAGTAGCGACACTACTGTAGTAGCTACATTTTTTAGTAGTTTGTAGTGTAGCGCACTACTTTTTAAAAAAAGTAGAGTAGCGAGTAGTTCGCTACAAAAAAAAAAAGTAGTTTGTAGCGATCTCTAAAAACTACTTTTAAGTAAAGTTTCAAAAAAAAAATGAACGAGGTTTCAAACAATCTGACTGGTGCAAGTCTTACGCGAGTTTAAACTTAAGCATCAATCAGATTCGTAAGACTCTGAAAAATACGAGCTGACATCAGACATATTTTGACGCCATATGTTCTATCTGTTAGACGCCATTAGTTTGTTTGGCATCGAAATTTTCACATTTCCCTAATATTTTCTTTCAGCAGAGCATTGCTCAGAAAGAAAAGAATAAGCGATAACTGTCAAGTAGTACTTACTCCGTTTGTATTTTCTGTCAGCACAGCAGAGAATGTCCCGTGGATGAATATTTTAGATGTCAATGAGATTATTGCTCCAAAATATCCTCCTAATTTGGAAGTTACAGTAAATGTTATAGAAGAGGATGACACTGAACTGCCCTCTCTCTGGCGGGCTAACAATAAATATTACATAGAAATGTATAATAACGGAAATGTTTCCGTTTTGTGCAAAATTTTCCCGTTAAGCAAAAGGTATGAATGTCTTCCACATTTACAGTCAAATCTCAACTTACGCTAGGGATGTGATACCCACTTAGGTTGAAATTTCGCGTTGAGGAAAAGAGTATCTATACGATTTTGTTTTAATGAACATACCAATTACTTTATACATTTGTAAACACCCCTCAAACTTTTTAAACTCATTTCGTAACTTCTTAAACGTAGAGAACTGAAATTGTTAATTTACAAATCGTCACTCCGCATCTTTTTCATTCTTAAAATGAAGTTGATGAAACATTATTTTACATAAGCGGGCTGTTTTTCTCTCGTTTTAAAAGGAATAATAGAACGTTTCTGACAACTAAAGAAACTTAAAAATTTTCGATGTTCTTGAACAAGTGAAAAGTGCGTCGAATATATACTAGTACTATTGTAGTGCTGCATTTTATTATTGCCACATTCTATACGTATTTTACTGTTTCATTTTATGCCATTCTCTCCGATTGATTTTGTGCACCCTAGCCGTATTTTTATTCAATAACAGTTTTTTTTTTAATGTGCAAGTGTCGACTAGCGTGAAATGGCTGAATAGCGAGTTTTTTTCAAATAACGAATTTTGGAGCTAACGCGAATTCCTCACCCCGTAACACGAAAAATTTCGGAAGGGAATCGTAAGGCTTAGGTATCATCTTCTTTATTGGGTACTAAATATTAGTTTCGTGAATGAGCTTTCCTTTTCGCGTTAGGAATTCGCGTTAGCTCCAAAATTCGCCAAAAAGCTCGCTATTCAACCATTTCGCGCTAGTCGACACTTGCACATTAAAAAAAAAAAAAGCTGTGTTATTGAATGTACGGCTAGGGTGCACAAAATCAGTAGGAGAGAATGGCATAAAATGAAAGAGTACAGTACGTATAGTATGTAGCAATAATAAAATGCAGCACTACAATAGTACTGTAGAGTAGACACAGTAATTATATTCGACGCACTTTTCAGTTGTTCAAGAATACCGATATTTTTTAAATTTCTTTAGCTGTCAGAAACTTTTTATTATTCCTTTTTAAAACGAGAGAATCAGCCCGCTTATGTCAAATAATGTTCCGTCAACTTCAGATTAAGAGTGAAAAAGATGCGGAGTGACGATTTCTAAATTAACAAAGCGATATTTTGACTAATGGGGTACTTTTGCTTTCAGTGATGCTAAAAGGAAAGCTCATTCACGAAACTAATATTTAGTACCCAATAAAGAAGGTGATACCTAAGCCTTGCAATTCCCTTCCGAAAATTTTCGTGTTACGGTTTGAGGAATTCGCGTTAGGTCTAAAAATCGTTACTCGGAAAAAGCATCTATTCAGCCATTTTGCGCTAGTCGACACTTGCACATTGAAGTAAAATAAGCATTCTTAGTTATGTTTCATATTTTGGATATTTATTAATATTTGATTATAAATACTGGTACCGTTTGGGATATTTTTAGATTTTTTTTTTACTGATTGAGTGTTGATATATCAACAAAATAAAAGTCAATTATTAAATATTGTAAGTTTTCAAGGTCATTTGGTAAAATTGAAAAATGCTCTTATTTCATTTTATCAGTAACGTAAGAAAGGAGATGGTGTTCAGGTCCGGATCCCTAGCTTGAAACTCAAAATCAATTAACTAGTTTTTACAAAAAATATAAGTGCCTGTAAAATTAACTCCTATAATGAAAATTAAAGTTTTTCTATTTTGTTTAAAGATGTTTTTAACCATCTAAATCAATTTTATGTACATATATGTATGTATATATAGAATTTTAATCAAATTTTGACTACATCTATTAAACTTTCAAGTAGCCTAGTTGCACTTCTTGAATGAAATATTCACTGTCAGGAAAGGATTAAAAACTTGAAAGTTGAAGTCCTTCAACTTTTTAAATCCTTTCTTGCATCGAATATTCGTAAAAATCGTTTGGAATGACCAATTCGCTCGGTAAAGGAATGAAACAATAAATAAATAATTATTAGTAAATATTTCATTTTCAAATAAGTCAATTTATTAATCTAAACCCGTTTAATTTTTTCATTTAATCCTCAAACGGTGTGTATAAGTATACTTTTTATTTATTTATTTTTTAAAAAGTAACGAAGTAGCGACTACTTTTCAAAAATAGTTTGTAGTTGCTACATTTTGAAAAAAATAGTTGTAGTTGTAGTTAACTACATCTATACATATAATAAAATAAGATGTTTGTGTGTGTGTGTGTGTGGCGCGCTTCCCGGGAAAACGGTAAGGCCTAGAAGGATGAAATTTGGTATACAGGTACAGTTTCTGCCGAAGATGTGCACCTCGGGCTTCGATTTTTGAATTTTGAATAAGAAAAAAAGTTATTTAATGTTTTATGTGTTTTTTTTTTGCACTTTTTAGTACTTTTTACCTCACAGACCCCGAACCAATTGCACCACACAAATATTTTTTGTACTGTAGTGTTGGAAATTTAATTTTAAATATGATGAATGAAAAAATTTTGAAGATTGAGCAATTTTTGTATTTTTTATGAATTTTCAAAAAAACCTTCAATTTGCATTTTTTCCTGGGTTTTATATTTTTCTAATATCATCCTGCGAGAAGTATCAAAGCCTCATTTCTAAAATTTAAGTTGGTAATAGAAAAAAAACATTTCGCCCTCTTCAGAAGAAAAAAGTTCTTAAAAATACGCAATAGTTTTTTTTTACAATTTTTTTAATGCTGAACACATCATGTCTTTCCACGCATCGGTCTAAAAAGCGTTCTTCAATCTTTTATACCTCTGACGTCACTTCTTGGATTTCGATTCGAAATTTACGACGGAATCTTAATCGCAAAGAATGTTAATCTTTTTTTTTTACTATATAGCTTACTTCTGCATTTTATAACGTGATGGTTACGCGTTTTTCCGGCAGCGCTTGCTTTTTTTCTTCACTTTTTTTGTTTTATTTAATGATTACATTTATTTCTCCCCCCCCCCCAAGCTGGAAGTTTTGCTGTATCTATATTACGTTACATTTCATATTTGTGTGCTTTTAATTCAATAAAAACAGCGAGATTTTTTTTTTCTTTGTCACTTGCTTTACTTTGTTACTTTTTGCACACTATGGGGAATTTTGGAGACAACTTTTTTTTTTGCTCTACTTAAATAAAAAAAAAGTGTTTTTTTTGAGTGATCTTTGTTTTTATTAGGAAATGAGCGGGGATGTTGAAATAAATAGAGATGGATAAGAAAATTTAGAGATAGATCGTGAAGGTAGATAGCCGCCGGAGGCGGCAATCTCGGCGTCAAAACGGGAATGGCACAAAAAAAGATAGAAATGGATTGATTAATACTGCTGCCAAATTTATTTAAACAGTCGCCGAAGGCGTCAAACTTGAAGTAAAAAGGTAAATTACAAGTTAGCCAAACAGCCGCCGTAGATGGCTGCTTGCATAGAAAGGTGAATGGCGTAAGAAGACGAACCAGCTGGTCGCCGCAGGCGGCTAGTTTGTAATAAAGTAGTTGTAGTTCGGAAAACTTGTGCTAAATAACTCGGGGGTCGTCAAAATTAATATTTTGGGTATCCATACGTTTTTTGTTACATATGCACATACGGAAGGGCCGAGAGAACCACTCAAGATTCATTTGGGGGGGGGGGGGGGGTGATTTGGAAAGTTATGCCGATATTTAGGTGAACATTTTTTCACAGTTGTAATACTTTCTCTACTAAGTTAAAGGAAGTGTATAAAAGGAAGAGCATAAAAGTAACGTGATAATTTAAAATATTAGTTTCTTAACTTATTTTTAGGCGGGGAGAAGAGTTTGCATTAGATCAGTATTAAGTTACGTACATTTTAAAAATTAAAATTAGGTTTAAAGTGAAATGTTGTGTGTAGATTTTAGTCTTTACATATTTTGTTGACCTTTAACATTAAATCATTCAGAATGTAATGCAAATATTTCGTTAAAAAAACCATAATTAACCATCCATATCATAAAACAAAAGCTGCTTGCTATTGAAACGCTAGAAAGTCGCCCGTCTAGGTATGACGGGTGAAAATTGTTTCTACGTTTGAACATAGCCATTGCCTGTTTAGTGATGTTTTGATAGTTGAAATTGTAACCCTAACTCCAGTGCATTAACCCAAAACTCCAGTAGGTAGCAGTTATTGTTGATACTTTTTTCGTTTCTTCATTCCCCGGAAATGACACAGTCTTACCAGTAAAACATTATAGTTACCGAATCGAGTTTAGTCTTGTCACGATAAAGCCTTCTCCTGCATGTTAAACATTAACAAAACATATTGTCAAATTATCATGCCGTGGCGCGAGTTTCATTGTTGAAACATGGGGGTTACTCGATCATCGGGCTTTTATATGTAAGAGGATAGTAAGCGAGTTTTTACAAAAAATAGCCAACACATCATCGTACTCTCACTAGTAACCAAATTCTGCTAATATTCAAATTAGAAAAATTGTTAAATTCTTTATAATTATTTTTCGAGTACCACTTGTCAGATTCAATCTCAGTTACATGTTTCTATTTACTACAATCGTTCAAACAAAAAAGACGCTTAGTTAAACTGTAAATTGCTGACGAACAATAGTTATTGCTCCAGTAAAAGCGATGAACTGTGAAATGGTACAACCCTAAGCTCGCCAATTTATTCGATCCACGTGGTTACCGATAAATATGATTATTACGGGAAAGCCAACCACTCTCCTCTCGTATACTGCTCCATGGCAATTGCACACACAAACACACACATCGGTGAGCAAAACAAGACTTTAATGTTGCCAAAAAGAAGGTGGGTAAAATTTAAAATAAAATCTTAGTTTAAATGAAACAAGCCATTGAAATGAAACATGTAACAAGATTTAAAAGTTTTATCACGCAATGAAACATAATTCACGAAAATTAAATTCGGGGATTCGCAACTCCAGAGCTCGATAACGCTACGTTGCGGTGATTAACAATACTACCGAAACAGGTGAACCATTAAATTCCACGTGTTTTCTTTGTGGTAAATTACTGGCTTTGGACAGTTTATGTTGTAATGTAATTTCAGAAGAATAGGAAAGAAAGCTTCCCACAAACACAATGAAACACTACTGTCATTCACTAAGCGTCAAAGCAAGTTATAAGTTACTGATGTGTTTGTTTTACCTTTTTCATCCACCATTAGACAGTGACTGCAACGCCCCCTATAGCTTATTGGAGTTGCGAATTAAAAACTAACAATCTGTAAAAAATTATATAGTAAGCCATTAAAAAGCAATGAAAGTTCATTATAAGGAGAAAAATGGCAACAGCAATTTCAGCTATGGGATTTATTTTCCATGATTTGGCATGTTCCTCGTTACGGTATTTTCTTCTTTATTTTGAGCACAAGAAAATGCTCTTGAGGTTTGTTTGTTTTTTTCTGTTATTTTACATTTCGATTTTCGCATACTACATTAGATGTCAATGAAAAGGAAAACTACTTAACACACTTTAGTTATACATAGTTCTGAAACTTAAAGTATGTGTGCTAAGCCATCTCGTTAAAAACGATTTTTGTAAAAATGACTGTGAATTTAACAATTGCTTTCGTTATAGTAATCCTTAAATTTGACTTTATATCAAATGCAGTTTACGATGAAACTGCTTTTACAAAATATCAACTTACTTTATTTGGAAAAAGAAATGTTACTTTTACAACGGAGGAAGAAAATATATATGTTATTCTTGGTGGGAAAAAGTTTTACTGCGGCCATTCTGGAGAATATTTAAAGCAGGTTCATTCTGATTTTGATGTCTTAAACTATATGCGAGATTCCCTGGACGATATGCCATGTTTAGATATATTTGATCGGTATTGGCTGTACAGATTTTGCCCACATAAAGCAATTATTCAGATAAATCCAGAAAATATGGTTGAGAAATTTTCTCTTGGGGTTTATGACAGTGATAACTTTTCCACTATAAAAGTACGTAGTTTTTATACAGTAGGTGAAAAAGCGCTTTATTCTCAAAAGTATGAGAACGGAAATTATTGTGAAAAATCTGGTCGCAACCGTACAACTGAAGTGCGTTTTATTTGCACGCATTCGATCAGAGAAGAACTACTTCTTGTGCAAGAAGAAAGTTGGTGTAAGTACATATTTTACGTGGTTACCAACCGTGTTTGTTTGGATTTTGAACTTGAACCGGTAAAAGTGGTGAAAATATCTTGCTTTCCTGAAGCAATCATAAACGTTCCAAGGCTTGTTCATTCGGTTGATAAAGATGTACTTTGGCTTGGAAACGAACTGCATGTTGAAACGTCTTTGGAAAACAAGAATTCAAAAATGTCTGGTGTAGCTTTTATGAAGAATAGCGAGACAGTGGGCCTCAGACATAGTACGACACAAATCGACATGGGAAACTTTTTAGACAAATTTTCTGTCGATACCCTTAAAGAGTATGCTCCTGCTGAACTTTTGAGATATACGGTAAGGGTGTCAAACAATGCTGAAGACGTCACTGAGAAAAATGATGGTAGTTTTCTTGATGAAAAACTAGTTTTTGAAAAGTATGTATCAGATTTCATGATCGAATTACTTAAGGTAACACCATCGAAGTATAAAAAAGAAACTAATAAAAAGAAACAACCGTAATTGTATAATACTGTTTTTTCACTTATTAATTCTTGATAAGCTGTTTGTTCTACGTTTGTAAACGAAATAATAAAAAGGGAAATGATAGAGCTTAAAGGTTCTAAAAAACATGAGTAATTGGCATTTACTACAATATAAGTTAATTAGGTACTAACGCACCCGCAGCAGAAGTTGCGCTAATACACAAATAAAGAGCAATCATTTGGCGTATCCGTTGTTATCTTTTGGATTTCTTGTCTCCTTGTACTTGCAACAAGAGAAAGCCGCGAAATCTGTCGCTGCGGTGGCGTTAATACGTAAGTACTGTTAACTAAAACTTCAGAAAATGAATTCAATACAATTTAAAAATCAGCTAACATTTTTATGTTAATATAAATGAGAAAATAGTATTTTGATAGTAAAAAAAGTACAGTTTACATAGTATGAAGAGTTCGAGCTTTATACCGTTTAAACGATAGAAGTTAATAATAAATCGATGTTTTTATATACGGGATACGTTTGTATAAACTTTCCTGGGCGGCAGTGGCGGTGATTCGGGGGTGGGGAGGGGCGACTGCCCGCGCACTTTTTTCATCATCAAATGATTTCCTCAACATTAAAAATTTTAATTTTAAACCATTCTGGGTGAGATTACCCGAACGTCATAAAATATTGGTTAAAATTTCAGTTTTAAAACTTGAATTTTGAAAAATTTTCGGGAGAAAATGTTCGAGAGCACTTTTTTCTTCCTTTAAATTCAAAGATGACCAAAATTTGCATTATAAAGATTACAGTTTGAGGGAAAGTGCCAAGAGTGCCAAACAAACTGGTAGCTAATACAAAATTAGCACTGACCAGACGAGTGACCGATACAATGGTTCGGTTCAACTCGAATATTGAAATAAGGCAGTGTGTTTGGCACTATTGGCTTCCTTAAGAGGTTTTCCACGTCCAGCTCAGTCACTCCTATGCCGGGAGTGCTAATAAGCACGAAACTGCAGTCCTCGGCTGGAATCGACTGGCGGTGTATTTCATGTATTTCTGCCTTAGTCCTGGCTATAGGGCGGTAACTTACTAAATGTATACGTGCCTTGCCTTCAATATTCGAGTTGAACCGAACCATTGTTTCAGTCACTCGTCTGGTCAGTGCTAATTCTGTATTAGCTACCAGTTTGTTTGGCACTCTTGGCTTCCTTAAGAGCTTTTCCACCTCCAGCTCAGTCACTCCTATGCCGGTCTGATGAGTGCTAATAAGCACGAAACTGCAGTCCTCGGCTGGAATTGACTGAGCTGGCGGTGTATTTCATGTATTTCTGCCTTAGTCCTGGCTATAGGACGGTAACTTACTGAATAGAAACTCTCAAATTCTTTTAACGGTCTGTTTGTCTCTAGTTAGACAGTCTGAGTAGGAGTTTTTCCACCAAAAAATGTCATAGGAGGATTTGAAATCAATGAAAACTCGTTAAAACATAATGCTTCTCAAGAGTTTCCTTAACTAACTGTCTTAGAAATGGCATCTAGCTTGTTTATTGATATCAACGAAACCAGCCTGTTTTTCTGTTCAAGTACTAATTATATTTCCTTACTAGTGAAAATACCCGGCGTTGCCTGGGTCAGTAATAATTAAGAGAAAAAATCGTTACTTGCTTTTGTTTTCTGTTTTAAGTGAAAGAATTTAAAACACATCTTTTTGACGTGATTAAAAATCGAGTTTCTTCCTTACCCATAAAACTAAAATAGCAATAAGTATAAAGAGCAAAGTAGTATTGATTTAGAAACGAAAGCACTATATTTAAGCATATACAAATTTAAAAAACATGAAATTAATCTTCTCATGTTTAAAAAGATTAATCTGTTGATACTTTTTTTTAACATGGAGTCTAAAACCTTCTCTGTATGGCTAATGAAGTACGAAGTGATTTAAAAAAAGTAGCTGCGCTCGTAATCCCCTTATACTTGCTTTAGCTATTTTGGGAAATTTCAATCATTGTGGGCTTTTGGTGCGATTTTACCGAATTTGCGAGAGTCGTTTTGGGGTACCTTCGATGATTCTCCCCCCTTCTTTCCTTCCTTTGTAAAACGATATGATATTAATTTTCGTTACAGAGATATCGTCGCCAGATTCTGAGATACTTTTGGTCACCATAAAATGGCGCTAAACAGTTTCATCCGAAATGTTTCCAAAATAAGTTGTAAAATCTGGTGATTGTTTGAAATTGTGCAAAAAGGAAAATTAATGGAAGTTTTTGTGCTGTTTATGGATTTGCCTAATTTAGTTGCTGGATTATTTAACACAGTAAAAAAAGTCTTTTGAAAATTCTTTGATTGGCGATATTTTGTTCACATGGTGAAAGCTGAGAAACATTATAACGTAGTCTTCGGCTTCAAAAACAGCGACGTTGAAAAAACTGCCAAATGCATCAGCTACGGAAATCTTTCTGCAAAAATTTTGGCGATCTGCTGGTTGATTGGATAATGAGTAAGTGTTCAAGCAGCATAAATAATAATAAAAACCATTATTTACATTGAAGTTCCGTTTAAGTGGAAAATGATCAGCCAAATCATGTATTATTTGCCAATCTTGTGCAAAAATCTTACTTCAAGATTTGACTTGAGAAAAGCCTTGAACAGTCACGAAAAGCAAAGATAGTCAACAATACAACAATTGTCGCTATCGACAGGGAGTTGAGATGATACACTAAATACTGTATTGAGTTGAGGAAAGCCTTCGAACATGGAACTAAAATGCTCATAACTCGTTTTTTATTCTACTTAGAAATTTCGAACAGGTGCCATCTTCAGCAGAAAAATCAGAGCTTTCGATGGACATATAATGTAAATATGTGCAAGTATTTTTTCATCCCAATATTAGAGAATTTATACAAAAATTGTGTTTTATTGCCCCCCTAAGGGGGTTTTGCCCCCCATAACGCGACGAAAACTACCCTATGTGTTATTCTGATGCATAAGCTATATTATTGTAAAGTTTTATGAAAATCCGTTCAGTAGTTTTTGAGTGAAAGAGTAACAAACATCCATCCATACATCCATACATCCATACAGACAAACTTTCGCATATATAATAGTAGTAAGATAATAATTTTCTCCATAGTGGTCCCTAGTACGCTACGTTAAGAAATCGGTCCATACTCATCAATGGTATGGGCACGCGAGTCTTTGCTTTTCTTATGGATATACGTAATAATACTCGTAGATTTACGCTAATGTATAGGAATAATACGTATCAATTAAATCATGTTGTAAAATCTCAGAAGAGTATGACGTGCAATTCGGTCCATGTGACAGAAAAATGAAAACCATCGTCTGTAATGGCTTTGACTGTTTTCAAGTGTCTCACTGCTGTAGAGAGATCATCGTTTGTTATAGGTGAGTAAAAAATCATCCGTATGTTTCATTAAAATCCTTAAGATAACTTCAACTCACGATTTATTGATTTCCTACAACTCCTAGAAGTGACACAAAAAAACCTGTTGGCAGTAAAAGGTGACACAAAAGCATTAGCTATTCGCCGTTCTAAATCTTGAATTCGCACACTAGCAAAAAATATTAACACTAACAAAGTTAATGGCTTTTTTACTATCAATATGAAGTTCGATTGGCCGATGCTCATAAACAGGGAGGGTCAAGTACTTTGCGTACTATTGATTGACTAACATCAACTATGACCAAAATGAGAGCAAGATTAATACAGATAACCTTTTAATATAAGAATATTTAAGATGTTTCCGATGTATCTAGTACCCCGTTCAGATAAACATTAATTTTCTGACGTAGATATAATCTGAAATGGCTTGAGCTAAGGCCCCTATATATACGAGCCGACGCATCAGCTTAAGATTAGACTTTTTGGATCGGAAGCGCGTGTTTTAGTGGATGTCTTTTCTGGCGAGCAATCGCGTTTGGTGATTGTTCACTGCGAGCAATTATTAGCGACACGTGAATTGTTTATTAAATAAAGTGTTATTTTCAGCAAATTTGGCGAAACCCGAAACTTTGCTCTGGTAACCCTAGCAGCGCAACAATGAAAAATCCGATCCAAAATGGCTAAACTTAAGCTGATGCGTCGGTCTATCTATATAACGGTTCTAGCTTGAGCACCATTTTTTTTCGCAAACATTTAAAATGCAGATGTAAAAGCACTTAAAATATTTAGTAACAATTGTAAATAACGTTGATATAGGATAAATAAATTAGCAACCAATTTTTAACATTTTTCACTGCTATTATTGTTTAGAACAAAGGTATTTGTTCATTCCGTATTTAAGAAATTGTATAAAATTACCAACAGTCTCTTATTAAGCAGTAATATTGCTTTTATTATTTACATTTTCTCTAATATTACGCTTTTAAACTATAGAATTTTTATTTCTGTTTTAAACTTTTCTAAAAATGAAACTTTATTTTGCGGGCATACCGCTATCCGTGTGGCAAAACTTTTGACCCATTCAAAAGATATCTTTTAGTGATGAATGAATACGGCGGTTTAATGTCACACTTGTTTAGGAATAAAACTTGTCCTACTAATGAAGCGGCAGAAAAGTTTACACAATAGGTTATCGATTCCTCCTATTCCACTTTACAGTCGAGATGCCACGATACCGATAGTTGCATCGGTATGTGAAGAAGCGATCATAAGATAGGACGATTTTTCCTTAGAGAGAGAGGAGGAGGTAACCCTTGACAAATTGCTAAAAGTTCGATGTCGATTTAAAAATGGAAAAATATTTCTCCAAGATGGGATTTCGAGGGAATAGTTCAAATGCATATCGGAGGAAAGATGTCATGATTGCACTTTTGCTGCTTGTTTGATTTGCAAACGCGTTTCGTTATCCACGATCTTGTAAATAAACATGTATTTTGATTTGAAATTCAAACGTGTCGCCAAATAGTGTTGAATAATTTTCAAAAAAGATAGCCAAATTCTAAGAGTCAGCACGAAATAGTATGCAGCCGTGCTAAGCTCAAAAGTCGTATTTGTACTTCTTGTCGATATTGAGTTACGGTCACTAGGTGGTTCTTTGTCACATATTTTACCTACATACAATATTTTATGGTCCTTCGTCTATGGGAAATATGTTTAAAAAATTAAATTTAAGTTTTTACGTTTAAAAAAAATCTGAAAAAGCGGCATCTGAATCAAATACATGGAGACGTAAACGTTTATATAGCAACTTATCATTTTGAACTCGGCTGCAGCACTTTTGCGCTTAGCACAGCAATATGGGATTCGAAATGATTTCTTAATTTTACTCTTTTGTTACTCAGAACTATCCATTTGGAAGAAAACTAGTTTTCATTTTTTTTAAAACTCTTATTCTAAAATTGTTTTAGTTTTATCATCTTAGCGTTAATACCTTAAGAGTAAACTAAAACAAAGTCAAGTATGCGCTTATACAGTAGGAAGTAATAAGGAAACAGTATACGCTCAGATTTGAGTTTAACTGTATCAAAGGGTTTTTTCTTTTCTTTTCAATCTTAAAAATTACTTCTATGATGACAAAAGTTGGGGAAAACCTAACCTGGCAGCATTGTAAGGCAACGCAAATCCTACTCACAGCATTAACACTGCCAAGTTAGGTTACCCCATAATTTAGAAACAACGGGTAAAAGTTAAAAAAAAAAAAAACTCTTCTTTCTTTCAACACGTCATTTTCGTCTCAAGAATATATCCCCCCCCCCCTTTCTATTAAGACTTTCTGATTTAAAATTCGTATTTCCGAACCACTTGTTACGTTTCAATACAATTCGTTTAAAAAAAAAAAAATAATAAACTGACTGTGTCAGCTATTTGCAACTTCAGAGCTCGAATACGCTACCTTGCGGTGATTAACAATACTGCAGAAAAAGGTAAAACATTCCGTTCCACGTGTTTTCTTTCTGGTAAATTGGAGGCTTCAGACAGTTTATGATGTAATGTAATTTCAGAGGAATAGAAAAAAAAAGCCTCTCACAAACAGGATGAAATATTACTGTCATTCAGTAAGCTTCAAAGCAAGTTATAAGTTCCGGCAATTGTTTGTTTTATCTTTTTCATCCGGGGACATTAGACTATGGTTGCAGCGCCCCCTATTGTTTATTGGAGTTAAGAATTACATATTACGAAAAATATTGCCAAATGTTTGATTCAGGTCAGCTGAAGTGCTATTAACAGAAAAAGTTCCATGAGATTTATCTTTTATATGAAGAATTTCTATTTGATAACTTAGCCTAAGTCCAACAACAGTTTTAGAAAATGATAAAACTCGAGTATAACTTTATTTAAACTCGATCCTCAGTGCATTTTTTTTCTTTTTCTTTTTTAAATGCTTAGCTTTTGTTTTTATTCAGAAATAAAAACGAGAGCGAGTAATTCCATTCCGATCAAGCATTTTCTATTTCAATAAAGTCATTGTAATTTAATGTTGTCGCTACAATGTTCACTTTTATTTGCCTGTGCTCCTAAAATTAGGAGTTTTTTGTATGTAAAACGCTTATTGTTTGATTACACCTTAGGCTGAAAAATTCAATTCTTGTGCTTCCTCATTGTTACTTTTCTACCGTCTCCGATCGCAGCTACTTAACTAAAAACGTATTTTTCTTAATTTAATCATCTCCCCCCCCCCCCTCCCCAGCCCGCCTCGCAAACAGCGGAGTGGCTTCATCAACCTTTCTTTCACCCTTTCCCATAGACGAATATAATGTGATATTCGTGCACTTTTTTTTTTTATTATTACTATTATTCCCCTCCGCTCCTGACTCATGCCGGTATTGTGTCCTCCTTCAAAGGGGTTTTTGTTCCATGAAAGTGCGAAAAAGGGGTGTCTGAAGGGAATTTTTCGAATAGAATTTAATGGAGTACAGCTTCTGTGTGCCAGAGGTTGATGGTCCGAGCTAAATTGGATGGATTAGTCAATATTTGGAAAGAGCAACGGTGGTCGTGGTGTTGGAAGGGTTTCAAAGGATTTGATGTGGTCGGTACATTTGATGTTGATGAGCTCCTTCAGGAGATTCTCCAACAGCTTTAGTTCTGAATGGTTCATGACAGCCAATGAGTTATTCAATTGTACGAGCTGCTGACCGTGAGGTAAATGAGACAGACAGGTTCTTCTATTTGGGGATTTTGTGATCAGCTTTCAATGTTAAAAGCATCTACCTCTGAATACTTTGAAGTGCAGGCAGAGTATTGTGAGGGTCAGATTTCACACAAAAATGCTTCTTGGGTGTGAATATTTTCTTTTCCAGGCATGATATCCGGAATTGTTCAATTTAAACTTCCGAAACTGTTCAATTTAACTTGGCTTGACTAAATAAATATTTTGAAACCTCCAGTTGCTTAACCTCTATCCCGTTATTAAGGTATTTTTTTCAAGAAATCTTTACTGCCAACTTTTTTGGTTTCACTTGAGTCTCATTGCGCATAGTAAGGGACTTTTCTTCGTTATCCCATCGCTTCGTCCACTAACTATAAATTCCTAGCTGTTGAATGAATATTCGCCGAGTTCTTAAACATTTCTTTACTATTTTGAACAAATTTTGCTCATTGCTCCATATGAGCTTCAAACTGCATGCTTGGTTAAGTTCTTAGTGCACCGATAGTATTTAATAATGTAGAGGAGCGAACATATATTTGTAGCAACATTAGTTTTCATTTGCTCTTTACTTTCACTCCTATTACGATAAATTATTTTAGGTTATAAACAAAGAAGAAAATTTCTAAAAGGGGAGCAAATATTTGCCTTGTATGATTTTAAGCTGTCTTTAAAATTGTAAATTACATACATTTGTAAATAATTTGAGCTACTTTTAATTCTGGAAAGTAACGATTATAAATACTTTATAGTTCCTTTCTGATTAATGCTTCTCTTTTTGTGTCTTCTCTTGCTTCATGAATCTATGAACCAGTCTATACGATTATTTGTGGGTGGTCCGTTTCAGCCCGCAGCCATCTTGCATTTAATTGCCAATTCCATATTCATCTCCGTTGCCTCCGCAAACACGCTCCTGTTGCATTCCGAGAGAATTCCAATTACGCTTGGACGACACATTCCAAGAAGAGGGAGGAGGAGTTAGTTCTGGATTTTGTCAGACGAGACGGATGCTGAGATCCGCCGTTGAACGTAATCGCTCCAAATATTGACACCTCTCTTGATGTAATCTCTTCCGACGATTTCAGGCGATCGGTACGCGCTGAAGATTTCCGAAAGACAAAGGTGAACCCACGCCATGTTTGTGCTCAAGATAGTATTGAATACCGTGGGTAGGATGTCTCAATGAGAAGAATGCATTTATGTTTTTAAAACAACGCTGCGTAATTTGAAAACTGCAAATATGTTACGAATCTCTACATATATATTTTTATACATTTTTTTTCCATCATAACAATGGATAAATGTATCGGTTTTGGAACTAAATATAACTTTACGGGCTTGCTTCATCTGACTTGTTTTGCAATACTTCACTCTCTTGATGAAATGATTTTGATTACACATTTAATTTCCAGTTTGAGCTCTTATACTGCTCGGGTTTTGATAACGTAGAATTTTGATTTCAAATGAGTACAACAGTGGTCGTTAACCTTATTGTAATAAAGGACTAAATGTTTATAATAGGAGAGCCCTTGAGCTGCATTGATCAAATTACATATATACTTCAATTTTGATGTAGAAAACGTAAATAAAGATATGTTTTCGTTTAGTTAGAAAATCAGAGTGAAAATCAGTATTCATCACGATGCATAGTTAAAATAGCGAATCATGATAAAAAAACAAAAACAAAAAACTAAACTAAATTAAAACTATCTTAAAGGTTTTTTTCTTAGTTTAATAATAAATCTGACATTATTTCTCTTTTGCTAATCCGTTACTGTTGATTTTTATGCTTGACGAAGCAATTCGAAGATAATTCTCGAGACGAGTGTTAGAAACACAACGCTTAAGTTTTGATTTTTCATTCTTTATTTTGTAGACTAGCTCTCGCAGATGTAAGTGTTGCCGAAAATTGATGTTGTGAACAGAGCGTGAGATCCGATTGCTGAAAATTATTCTTTTTAAGCACATTTATTGTACTTGACGTGATTGTCACAGAGTAACCTGAGACCTGATTTTGCTTTTATCTCAACATCTTAATCACTTAGAGACTTCGGGATTTCACTAAATGATTTGCTTAATCCTAAGGTATAACATAACGCTGAAAAATTAAAATTCTAAAAGAAAAGTATTATTTTGGTTAAAATGCAAAACAGCAAATTTTATGTAATTACCCCATTAAATGTTTAAATATAAAACCCATTGTTACAAATTTTGTTGCCTTGCAACAGTAACGCTAATAGCAATCATAATGAAAATTTTGAATCAAGACTTCTCTGAAGCAAGCATGAAATGTATTCAATGTCATTGCTTTCTTGGGATTTTTATCCTCATCTATGCCCGTAACCGATAACGACGACGGGACTAAGGTAAGAGATATATTAATATCTTTATCGCGAATAACTTGTATGCTGTGAAACATAAAATAGCTTGGGAAACCTTTTCATTCATAAATGTTTCTAATGATTTTTCACACAAATACATCTTAGAGAGGTACAAGGATAAATTTTTAGGACTAATTTCTTAAAATTTTAGACACGCATGTAGGATTCGTTTTCTTTTAGTATAGAGCGTTTATATGAAAACTTAGGGTGACGTTTCGTGACGATAACATTATTCTACTTCTGAAATACATTTACACGAAAAAGAATAAAGTAACAGAATTTTTAAAAATATACTAAGCACTACTTTCCCGTTTAAAAAAATATGCATGTTTCAACACTCAAATTTATGATTGAAAGCTAGATAATAAGAAATTCTCTTCATGACTTGGGCCGCACTTTTCTTCGTTTGTGCTGTCATTTTCTTGGAATAATTGAAAACTACAGGAATACTAAAAATGTCCTTTCTGACCGAGAAAAGTTATTTTATCCTTTTGAATGCATTATGAAGAGTGCTTAATACTTTTTTGAAAATTCTGTTATTTCACATACAATGAATAAAAATCCAACAGTAAGAAGTTTTAAATTTCTCCTGTAAATCGCTATTACATTGAAATGCAGTAAATTAATTTTAATACACTAGTGATTATTTAAGTGCCAGCAAATATGTGGGGGGGGGGGTGCTAAAACGAAATAGTTTGGCGGGTGATAGAAAACTACATAGCGGGCCGCAAGCGGCCCTCTGAGCGCAGGTTGATAATCACTGGAGTACAATATGCAGTCCCAAGTGTAAAGTCACTGAACTACTTGACAAGTTCTGGTCACCATTAATAGGAAAGATGGTGAGAGAGCTAGGGGCTGATTATTGTTGTCAGTCTACACATATAACTCGTTGCGTAGATCATTTACCCATTATAATGATGTAAATGTAAAGGGGATAATGTAGTAGGCCTCTCCTCGTGGTGTACCCTGGGCTACGCAAACTCTGTTACCACTCAGCTGTAGTCTGTTTACGAGAACATCTCTAAAGAATCAGAGAGGTGGATTTCCCGGAATGTTCAGTGTGACTTCAAACAAAACATCCAATGACTTTTGAGCAATTAGAAAGTTATATTATGTTATCTCAGTATAAGGACATTGTCAAATCAAAATTGGAGGGATAGTGAACTAATGGTTTAGGCGTCAATGTTCGGCATTTGTAAAATAATGAAGCTAAATATTTGACACTCCGTAATTATATAGTGTTCCCTTGCAAATCTTTAAAATTAATGTAAATTAGCTTCTGAACTCAATTCAGAAATTGCGGGACCTGACTTGAGCGGGAGGGGGGGGGGGGGAGCTCTCCGCAAAGAGTTCTGTGACCTTTCAAAACTTACCTTATTCTGCAAATCAGGAACTCCCCCCCCCTTTATTGATGCTTCATATCATTTTTCACTAGGTATAAGTAGTACTACATTTTCACAGTTTATAATTCGGTAAAATTCGGAGTTTCATTCGGTAAATTAAGAATTCTCTCTTACCTCCTCCCCCTCAAAAAAATTCAACTTCGAGGCACCTAGGCTTGAGTGAAGAAGATCTTGTACTCAACACTGATTAAGATGTTCCTGCATTTAAGATCCATGGTAGCCGTTATTGGTTCGAGGAACGGGGATCTAAATTGACTGTTGCGACATGGTGGAACTCGAACGAGTTACCTCTGGTTCTCATTTCTTGAAAACTTTAACCAAAACTAAAGCGTCTGTCTCATGAAATATCTTTGTGGACTTTTTCCATGAAACCATCGCTAAAAATATATTTCGAATTTGCTTTACCGCATTAACCAGGCAAAATTGCACACATGCTCCGAAAACAATTAATCTACTTCATATTTTATAGCGAAACATTTTAGAAAAAGTGATTATATTTTTGATACATTCCGCGAAAGGCAGACATTTTTCCCCCGCGTGATGGATCTATATTTGATTTCAAAGCGTGTAATAAGCAAAAAAGGTTTTGCCTAAGGTATCACAAGTTTGTGTGTGAATTCATAAAAACAAATCTTTGTTTAATATATTTTAAAACATTACTTTTGACGCAAAATATAGAACTGTCGTGTGTGGGACAAAATTTCTTACTTATCTGTGAAGTGAATGATTAAAAATAATTAGCAGGAATACAAATTATATAAAATTAATAAATTTAGAACAATAAACTTGAAGGATATATTGACGGAAACCTGAACTCTGAAGCTGGAGTGTGTACCATACGTGACAGGTAAATTTTATTAAAAAATGCTAATTTGAAAAAAAGAAAAAAATTTTTTGCCTAAAAAATCAGATACTTTCACGAGTACAGGTACTTTTCATTAACTATCTGCAATTCTAAACTTGTATATGTATGAAATTATAAGGACTCTTTAATTCAAATTGTCCCAAACGTGACTGTAGAATCAATATTTTGCCCTTTATAGAAAGTTTTAGGTAATCAATATCTCCTCATCTAACGTACTGTTTTCTTATAGTATCTGTTCTCGTTGGTTGATCTAAAGAGCTTTACTCTCTACTTCTAACTCAACCAGCACACATTTTGGTGGGAGTACTTCATCACAATGATCGCCATGACAGATTATACTTATGAAACCGCTAATGGAGATTTTTCGATAATTTAGGACTTATGGGATGATCAAAATATTTGTTCTCATAGCATCCAAGTTGACCCAATTTTTTTTACAAAAGTAACTATATTAGAGTAAAATATAGTTATGGATTAGTTGAATATTTTGCAGGAAACTATGCACAGATAATTATAGTTAGTATCATTTTGAAATGAATTTCGAAATTTATCCTTGAGGAAATGTATTTTCTATTTTACAACTACAAATATGTTTACAGACTTAAAATGTTTATGAACGGAATTTTATTTTCGTAGTAAAATTTTTTTCTCCTAGAACTTGTTTTTTCTTAAACCAAAAAAAAAAAAAAAAAAAAAAGTCTGTACAGAACAACTTGCAATATTATTTCTTTTCAGAAATAAGAGTTATTATAAGTAAACGAAGAACATTAACTTCAGATCTTAGATACCAACTTAAGATCCACTTGTATAATTTTGTCAAATGACTCATTTTCACCCACAGGAGATAGATTTCCTTGTTACTGCAAACAGGTTTACAGAACTTACGTTTGGAATGTTTTTGTTAGTCCAAATACGCTTACTGATATAGAGAAAACCTGTAACACTGTCAAATACGGAGCATAACTCACAAGCTATCATACTCTACTAATTACTTTGATATGGTATATAAGTATAAAAAGATATATTGATAAATAAATTAGATTAAAATTATTAAATTCAAAAAATAGACATTTAATAAATACATGTATCTCTTTATTTAAAAACAAAGTAAGATCAAAGAAAATTTTGAAAGGAAGTCAGTGGCGGGCCTGTGTCCAGGAGACCCCATAGCACCTACATGCTTGAAATTTTGTACAAAATTACTTCGAGTCCCGGTGGTTTGCACCTGAGATTTTTTTTAAATTCGAATTAGTTGTTTTGTAAGGAATTTTTTAAGCTCAAATTTCGCTTAGGTTGCCTTTTATTGCCTATTAAAGGGGTAAAAAATTACTTGCATAAATTAATATTGTGTATCGTTGGAAAAGGTAGAATTTTCCGCGTTATACGAAATTTGTTTTAATGTTTGTAACTCAAATACAGCGGGAGCTATTTGCGTTTTTAGCTCGAACGCTTTTAGGCTTTGGTAAAATTTAGGCACTACTTTCTTCATTAAATCTATCAGTATGAAGTGAAGGAATTGTCCCACTGTTTTCTTTTTGACACCACTGGAAAGAGGAAAGAGCGGCTTTTTTTACTCCAGATCTAATTCGACCTATGATCGAAAAATTTAGTTCCTATGTCCAAAGAAAAAAGTTACAAGCAGTTTTAATCAAGTTCGAAAATTCTCATTTCCATTCAAATTATTGATATTTTATTTGGCGTTGCCATAGTTATGTCTCTTCGATTCACAAATTTTAAGGATTTCAATTTTAACGGAAAATCTTAGGCTCAATTCATTTCAAGCCCCGAGCTAGAGAGTAAAATATATTACAAGAAACCACAAATGAGGCATTAAGAAGCAAACGGATGTAAGTGGCAAAACTAAAAATTTGGAGATAACCAGTACACATGGTAGGTGAACCTCTCCTCTGTCTTGGGGCAAGAGATGGTACTAGTAGCCCTGGTAGTTGCTAGCATGATTTAGAAAAAAATCTCAATGAAAGTCTACCTTGGATGTTATCTTTAAACGCGTTTTACTCAAAACTTGAAAATGTCCACTTACATCCCTTTGCTTCTCACCGCCTCAAATATGAAAGCGACTTTTCAAACGTACAAAACTGCAGTTTTGCGATGCTCAGGAGCCCCTTAGCCCTTACCGCTCTGCAAGTTGGTACAAATTTTTTTGAAACCCGGGGAAGGGGTGCTTTTTATTCGAAAGGAAGTTAGTTCATCATGCGTTTTTGATCTGTTTCTTTCTAATTGACGATTTAAATCTTTGAAAATTAAATAAGACTGCGAAGCAATCTTCGGGGGTTGGTGAGCGTTAGCGAGCAGCAGGCAGAGCCCCTCAGGTTTCATATGAGAAAAATTCGTCGAAGAAAAAAGATTTTCTGACTAAAAGTTTATAAGATATTATTTTGGTTTCAGAGAGATTATAGTTTTTCTTTTCAGGAAACTTAGAACTCAATAAGATAATGTTGTATGTTCAAAAGCACTTTTAAATATTTCTCAGAATACCACGGTCAAACCAGCGTAACTCGTTAAACTAAAAACCAGAAAAATCCAAATACAGAATATTTGAAGCCTTTCGGCGCATGAAATTTAATTTTTCGTCTGATTGGGTTTAACGCCAGAATGATCGCACTCATCGTCAATCTAAATAATCTTTTATTTTTGTTTTCAATCCATTCCACTAGATAAAAACATCCAATTTAATAAAATGGAACCGCGCTCTGCGGGGTTTCCAAATCAAACAGCTCGAAAGCCGAAACGTAAGACGATTTATAAAAAAGCATCCCTCTCTCATAAATAAACTCGGGTATGCTGAAGAACAAAACAACCTACCGATGCGGGCAGCGCAAATTTCACTCCCCACTGGACAAATGAAATCGAAATAATCGTCTGATTTTCTTTTGGGACAAGCTAGGCGATCACTCCACTCCACTCCTCCTGAGTAAGGAAGTGCAGGGTTGCTAGCAGGGGAAATACAGCATTGGAATAACATCGAAAGATTTCTTGCTTGTTCATTCGCTTGTTTTCAGTTTAGTGACTCAAACGTCCCCGAAATGAAAAATAATAACCAAGAGCTAATACAGTGCCTCATAGAATTACTTGATTTTTTCCGTTCATAGAACTTTAAGAAATGTCACCTTCATGGAGGAATTCTGAAGTCCCATACATGTTGGACGGGTGAAAACAAGGAAAAAAATCCTTAGAGGACTCAATAACACCAGGACATGAACGTGGGGTTGACTGGTTGCAATACAAAGGTCACGAGTCGGTATGAAATTGTTGCATTTTAAATTTAACTAGAAAATTTATAAATTGTAATGGTCATCTTTTTCCAATGTTTCGGATCAGATTCCTGTCTTACACGAAAAAGCGCGTGCTATAAAAACACTGCTCAATCAAGCGTTAATTATGCTTTCTTTCGTGCCTCCAAACGACTAAAAGTCAGCTTTTTTGATTTTATTCAGTTTCGTATTCTCGAATAATAATGCACACTTTTAATGGGTCCACAAAGTAAAGCTCACATGGTGATTGTAGTAAATCAGCACAGACAAAATTCAGAAATCTTAGTTGCTATCTGTGTTTTGCACGATGACCGCATTACAATCTTATTGTTCAGTAGCAGTTCCTATCCTGACATTGTTCAAAGAACTTTTTATGTGTCCGGACCAGCGAATTTCATCTTAAGACGGCAATCAGGGTTATTTTTAAAGAAAAAACTTTTGGTACTATCTATTTCTTGCCCAAATTGAAAAAGTTTATATCTGCTTTGTGCTGGGTTGAAGTTTTGTAGAAGATTTTGTACTTACGGGGATTTAGATTCTAGGTAAGCTTTCATTGAAACTTTTTTCTAAATCATGCTGTGTAGCAGCACCCACTAAAGATACAAGTACTATATCTTGCCATAAAAGAGAAACAGAGGACAGGTTCTCCTACCATTTGTACTGATCATCTCCAAATTTTTAACTTTGGAACTTATATCCCTTACAAGCACTTATCCAAAAAAAAAAGTAGTGACCTTAAATGAATGCCTCGTTAATGTTAATACTCTTCGATGCATCATACCGATAGTCGTTAGTTACTTTATCACATATCGTTTTTTACCTTTCAAAACTTTCGCTCGTGTGATGTTTTGTAAGTCAGATCCATGCCCCTTCCTCCTAAAACGACAGCAGACTTTCCCTCACCTTGAAAATGTTCAAATATTTCTTCTAACTGAAAAAATGCAAAATGTGCATTGAAAACTAAAATAAGTGAATCATTAAAATAATGAAATAAGGTACATAAGGTACATGAACTGAAATATGTAGGGGAATGTGGGGCAAAGTGAAGTCCCTAAGACGACTGAGCTTTTTCAAAATGACATAATTGTAAATTTTTGAAAATTACAGTACAAAAGAAAGTACAAATTGTATTTGAAAATAAGACTTTCATTAAAACATCATTTTTTTTTATTTTGGTAACAATTTTGAGCCTTAAAAAAAAGTGGAAAATTTTCGCTTTTTTTCACTTAGGGCAAAGTAAAAAATGAAATATTTTTTAAATGAAAATTTTCTATTTGATTGTAAAAAGTGTTTTTGATCACATGAATCAGCAAATAAAATTTTGAATGTATAAATGAAAAGGAAGTGGAACAATAAACAAATAATAAGATTAATTAATATGTGAAGAAAAATAATTGAGTGAATAATATAGTGAATTAAGATGAAATAAGTGACTTACTAATTAATCTAAATAAATCAATTAATATATGAATACGTAAGTGTTTTAGTAAATGACTGAGTGAGTAAACGAAATAAGCTTTGCCCCATCCACTTTTCCCCGCACGTACTCGATTACTTGAGCAAAGTATTTAAAACGCAAATAAGCTTAATATTAACTAAATATTGCGTATTAGAAGGTCTCAATTAATGCTTAAAATGTTAATTTTAAGAACTTGATTATTTTTTTATAAACAATAATTTTTAACTTTCAATAATTATTGCAATAAAAATATCAGTTTTTGAAACTTGCCTGTATTATCATATGTTTTACTATTCGGCGGTATTTTATCCCTGACTGGAATAGACTACATGTGCAGCTACATTGTTAAATTATTACCAGATAGGTGGCGCTAAACTCAGAGCAAATATTTCTCCTTTTAACTTTGTCACACTATTTCACTATGCTTCATATTCCCCTACTAAGAACTGTCAAACGAGAATACTCTTCGTATGACCAGGTCACATCGATGAATTTTAATTGGGTGGGAAATATTTGGTACTGGAAGGCAATGGATGGCAGACAGAAAAACAATAGGAAAGTTGAAAGCAGGAGTGAGTCACTCAATAGTTATTAAGATATCTAGCTGAAAAGAAAAAATCGAAAGTTGAAACGTATTGTGTGACTAAAGCTCAAGAAGGACTATAACATAAAAAAAAAGGTTTGGGAGAAAATGCTGGAAAAAAAAAAAAAAAGAAAAGAAAAACTTGAAAAGTATTAATTAAATCACTGTTGACTTTTTGACAATGAATTAATTTTTTAATTCTTCATGAAGGAAGACAGTTTAGGACTGTTTTAGATACAGGGTTTATGTCGCGCTTGGGGACTTATCAATTTTTTAAAATAATATTTTAAATATGACAACCTAAGGCTGTACGTTTCTACTGACAAATTGGGCAGCGAGAAAAGCAAAGGGATGTTAGTGGACTTTTTAAAGTTTTGAGTAAAATGCGCCTAAAGTTCAGATCCTAGGTAAGTTTTCATTGAAGTTTTTTTACCTAAATCATGATGTGTAGCAGCACCACTAAAGATACTAGTAACATCTCTTGCCACAAAACAGATAGAGTCTCCTACCATTTGTACTGATTATCTACATTTTTACTTTCTTCTACAGTGGCTCCCAAAAGTGTTCGTACACTTTGAAATTTTTTAGTAAAACCCAAATAACTCAAAACTGAATTCGAATATGAAGTCCAATATTTTTTCACATCATTCCTATATCATTCTAAATGCAACCCATTGGTTTTTTCAAAATATTGACGGATATTCGTTTTGAAATGGGTCAGAAAACGAAGAGAGAGAAAAATAACAAGTCACAAAAGTCATCGTACACTCATATATTTTCAAATAAATTCATGATTAAAATTATCATATGCCGTTTTATTAATATTTTTGCATTGTGTTGACCCTTATAAGTCATTAGCTGGATGAAATGAGACCTCTTTCAGCAGAAACTTTCTTGGTCGTGCGAAAAACAGAAAACTTATGCTTTTCGTCGCAAAATCAATGATAAATAAGCTAAAAACGTTTTAGAATCACATTTTACTTACAGATAAAATTTAATTCAACATTTTTGTTTAAATTGTTGTGTAACTGTAAGTACTAGAAAAAATTAGGATCTTAATCTTAAGAACTTATTTGGATCAGTTAATCAGGACGGTGGAGGTGTTCTAGTGTGAGGGTGCATATCAGCATCAGGACTTGGTAGTTTGTAATTTTTTGATGAAATAATGAATCATGCTGTTCCTTTAAATATTTTAAAAGTCAATTTTTAACTCTTAGCTAAAAATTTGGTTATCTAAAACAACTTCGTTTTTTATCAAGATAACGATAAGAAGCACACGGTTTTCAACGTTTGCATCTAGTGCTTCGAAAAGTGTCCTAAAATTTAGAAAATACCCCCTCAATCTCCAGAATTTAACTTAATGTAACGTATTTAGCGATATCTGGAGGCTAGATTACGAAAATAGGGCTTTATAACGAAAATAGAGCTAGAAACAGTAAGCCTCGAAGTGTAGTTGAACACTAACTCAGAAATAACGCAAAAGAAAAAAAGAAAGAAAGAAAGAAAAAGAATGAAATCTATTCCCAGACGTTTAAAAGGTGTTATGAATACTGTATGATATTCTACTGATTAATAACTTAATCAAAAGTTAGGTTAATTAATAATATATAGACATTTTATAAAGTGCACGAAGACTTTTGTGAGATAAAATTTCCAGTACTTTTTGGTTTTGATTTTTAAAAAATTAAGTTTTAATATTTTTTAAAAACTTTTCATGTAGTTTTGTTAAAAATTGATCATAGATCTTATAATTAAATACCTATTCCAAAATATTAATTCTAACCAATGGATTGGAGCCTATTTCGTTGAAAGTCGTAGGTGTACGAAGACTTTTGAGAGCCACTGTATATCTAATATATAGAAGAAAATATTGGATTCGTGCAAATTTTCGAATTTCGAATTTTGACGGATTCGAACGTTTTGAGGTGTGCTGAGTCCATTTCGACTATTTTTGGAAAATGTCTGTCTGTCTGTCTGTGTATGTGTGTGTGTGTGTGTGTCTGTGTGTGTGTGTCACGTCTGTGTGTGACCAGTTTTTTGTGGCCGCTCTACAGCAAACACTACCGCATGAAATCGAACAAAATTTGGTACACATATGTGCCCCTATGTGAACTTGTGTCCATTGGTTTTTGGCGCGAATTCCTCCAAGGGGGGTGGAGCAATTGGACGTTTTTTGAGTTACGCGTGCTTGCTATTCCTCTGGAAGTAACTGGCGGAATCAAACAAAATTTGGTTCATATGTTGCCCCTAACAGGAGCAGGAGCTGATTCAATTTTGGTGTCAATAGCTCAAACAAGGGTTGAGTTATAGAACATTTTTTGTCGTCAATTGTGACTGCTGTATCTCAAGAAATAACGAACGGAATCAAACAAAAAATTTTCGACAAGTAGCCCTTAGTGGATATAAGAGCTGATTTTATTTTGGTGTCAACAGCTAAAAAGGGGGTAGCGCAATCGCCCGTTCTTTTTTCCCATTGTGAGTGCCCTATCTCAAGAAGTAATGCTACGTTCTGGTTGAAATTTGGAATATATGTGAATCCATACGTAAACAGGCTTTGGTTCAATTTTGACTCCAATCGCTCCAAGAGGTGTTGATTTTTTTTTTTTTTTTTTTTTTGCGAATAAAAATAGTTTTATTAATGCAACAATAAGAAAGATAAATCGTAATAGATTGTCGTCTGCGTATTTCTTGTGCTTTTAATTGTATGGAAATGATCGGAAATATTATATCAATAATTTAAAATTTTTAACTGTTGCCATCTTATGTTTGTTAACAAATAAAATATTTGTAATTAATTCAAGCAAGGCTTTTTAAATAACTTTCAATTTTCGCTCGTTGCTTTGCTTTTGCAATAATTCAGACCATGGCCCCACCATAGACTAATAATAAGAGTAGACCGAGCTTTCTCATTCTTGCTGATAAAGAAAATTGGTTCATAGATGTATCATGTGACTAGTGGAAGGGCTTGGCGAAGACTTTGGCAGCATGGTTGCTAGATGGCAGCATTATCTATAGTTTGGCACTCGACATGTATTTTAAGACAATGTGTTTTCATTAAAAAAAACTTCCAGGTGCAGAGATTGAACTGTTTTTCTTTTAGTTATGCATTATTTTGACATTAGTAATAGTTTTTGATCAGTTTTCGGTAACTTTTATTTCATTTGGAGCTGTCAGCGTTGGCGTGAACGAAATGGCGTAAACGTTTTGCGTTAACGCAAAAATGTACTAATCGGTATCTTAAATTGAAACTGTAGGTAAAAATCTTACCGTTTGCTGATTCTTCTTGGTCGCTTGCATCTTTTATTGCTTAGAGAGTTATTGAAATTGACTAAAGAAAATGCACAATGCTATCTAAACGAAAAACTCACTATATTAACAAAATATTTACAACTTAGAATAACAAATTTACAAATCGGACTCCATAAAAGATCATTCTTCCGTGTTCCATCAATTCTATTTATTTTATTTCGCGCTGGCGTTGATCGTCTGCTACGATTAACGCTCGCTGTTGCTAGGATATCCACCAGTCACATGGTTTGGTTTATGAGCAGCAAAAGGGTTGCCATAGCTCGGTCTACTCTTATTATTAGTCTATGGGCCCCACTGAATACTTAACGGCCGTGGCAATCGCTGAAACTCATGGCAACAAAGAGGGCGCCACTGGCTACCCCTGCTTTTGTTTCCACTTGGCGTGATTGTGAGCGTTGGCGCTTTGGCATTTCTGAATACGTGATTTCTCGACTTATTATCGGGCGTACGTCATTTGACGAAAATTTTAATTTCAAAAGAAGGAATGAAGAGAAAAAGTGCTGAATAAACATTGTATTACAAAGGTGAAGAGCATTTCTTATTGTTATTTTAATATCACATCAAAAATCACGCGTAATAAAAAATTTTTAACTAAACGCAGAAAACATGATTTTTTTTAATATTAATGCGTAATTCTTAATATATTTTTTAAACTTTTTTTTTTTTTTGAAAGCTTTGCAAATAATTTTCAATTTTTTTATTGAAAATCCCCTGGGGTTTCCTTTTGAATACAACAGTTCTAAGATTGATGATAAATGGCAGGCAGCCCTCATTTCTAATTTTACATGCTCATTTACGTGCGAATTTTTTGTGCTCAATAAATTACATCAAAAAAAAAAAAAACACGCTCCGCAATCTGTAAATACATTCATTTCTCAAAACTTGAGAGGGTCATTCATTGCCCCTTTTGACCATGATGGGGATTAGAGGGGGGGGGGGAGTATAGGAATTTACGTTAACAATTGCCATTCTTTTCGCTCGTAATGTAGTGTATATTTTACAACAAACAGAATTTAATTGAAAATGTACGCTTGGGAACAGGCCCGACAATTAAAAATTTGCGGGGGGGGGGCACAGGTTTTGTGTTCGAGAAAAAAACAACAAAATACGAGCAAAATGCCTAATTTTAGTATGATTGTAAAATTTAGGGGTGTCATAATTGCCCCCCCCCTTCCGTGATATCCCCACTTGACAGGCCTGGTTAGGAATATTCTTTTTCAAATGAAGAAGAACAATAGAAAAGTTAAAAGTATGATGGCAATTTAAGAAAATGAACCATTAACATAATTTTAAAAACATTTAAAATCAGAGTGTAACTAATACATGGTTCTACGACGTGTTCGTGGTTCTCGCACCAATATTTTACGGACACCAAAATAATGTCATTTATCTTTTTCCCCTTCCATTTTTAGCACATCTCATGTTATAATAACTTTAGTGTAGATTTTAGTAGTATATTAGTGCACAATACGCATGAGATGCACAAACGTTTAGAGCACAAGAGCTATTTCGCAAAAGTGCAGATTTTTTTTCCTTACAAAAGGAAATTCATAGCATAATCAAAAAATAAATAAAAATAACATGGAGCTGGAAAAAACTTTCATTTTCCCAAAGCTTAGTTTTTAATTAATTTTTTTAAATGTCCGATTTTGAAAATAAGGCGTGGTCTTTATGACGTCACAAATGATGTACTTTGGCGCATCTGTGTACCGCGTTTCTACGTTATGATGATCAAGAAGCGAATTACATATTGCACTCTACGCTTACTATCAGTCATATAGTTGCCAACACTTGTGAGTAAAGAAACTAATTGATTATTGTGCTCTGTGAGTGGCATCAGTGAATGGCATTTCATCATTTGTGATGTCATCGGCACAAGTGTAAACAATGAAAGCGCACCGATTAATGCATTTTTTTTTAAATATTAAACTTAGTCAAGTTATTTTAAAAAATGGTCAGATCCTATAATTTTAAAAATGTTCTTTAAAAAAAAAAAAAAAAAAAAAAAAAACTTTAAAATTTCGGAAACGACCCTGTTGCTTCACACGCTTTGAGCATTAAAAAAATGTATATATATATATATATATATATATATATATATATATATATATATATATATATATATATATATATATATATACACCCAATCCTCTTTTTATGCGGTGAATAGGGACCGAATAAAAAAATCGTGTAAAAAAAATGCTTGAAACTTCACCAGTAGCTTTAAAAAGTTTTCGCAACTGAGTTAAAAAATATTTTTTTATGCTGTGTATAGGGACTGCATAAAAAAAGTCTCACATAGAAAATACCCAAAATATTATATTTAAACGAAATCAAAATAAACCAAGCGATGATAATTTTGACGACTCCCGAAAAATTTCCCGAATTAAGAAATTTTTGGAAAGTCACAGTGACTTCCCATCGGATGCCCCTGTCGACCCTTGAGGATACTACCACGCACTCGTTTGATAAATAATTTTCGCTCGTTTTATAGATAATTTTTATTAACTACACAAAAAAAAGTCCGCACAAAAACAGGTTTGGGTGTACTGTACCACACACATCGGAAGGCGCATAGACCGGAGAGCGTTCACTTTAGCTCAGGTTCTATCCCCACCCCCAGGCTCCCACCTTACCTATAGCATCCCAGGTGCTATTACTACAATATATTTTTCAATTGTTATAAAGTGTTCACGCAGTAAATAATTTTTATGATAAAGGTCAGATTCGGCCATAAAATATTTATCTTATTTACGGCTTCGTATTACCTATTCTAGAAAATCAACAGTCATATTATGACGGGTGCAAATTTCTTGGTCATTTCCCTTTCATTCCATTTGTAGAAACAAGAAACCCAACGAGTAGGATCCTATCGCAATTCACGATCGTGAATAACTTAATTCGAACTCAAGCAGCCAAAATTCAAATTATTATTATTTTTTAAAATTTATTTTTAACATTTAACAAATACATGCAATAGGGAAAGAAACTCCTCAAATATCTACACATGAATTTGTGAAAATAATTTTAAAAAAAAATGGGGAACAGATTATTTTACAAAATATCAACACTGTTGATATTTTGTAAAATCCTAGCAGGGGAGAGTTCCGTACAAAATTTATTTTCTCCTTGCAAAAGCAAAACAATGATATGATTTTTTTTACTTGCCATTTTTAAGATATTTTTAAACATACATTCGATTTGCGATAGCTCGAATGTAAAAAGACCGACGAAAAACTTCGACTTATCGAAAGTTTGACTTAACGATAGTTTTGGTTTTTGATATTTTAATATTAAAAACCATCGAATACTTTAATGAATATGTACATATAACAGACAAAATTATAGAACTTAAATTTTTTAGCACAACATGCACAGTTTAATCAAATGTATTGATAGAAAAAAATCAAAAGCATGCTGGAACCGCTTGAATAGAGCTGATTCTACTTCAGGAAATGTGCACTTCTTCATTCGTTTCAAATTCGGATTGCAAGTGAAGGTGAAATAATTATTCTCCCATAGTCACTTCTTTCTTTCTTTTTTTTTTTTTCGTTCTTTCGAAATAAATTTCGAGTAATCTTGGAAAAAACTTCGAGTTGAAAGAAGTTAACTTCGAGTTATTTAGAATAATTAGAATGGAATTAAAGACAAAAAAGTCGGGACTTGATAAAAACTTCGAGTTATAGTAATATTTGAGTTATCAGACTTCGAGCTATCGCAAATCGACTGTATTTTTAAGAAAATTAAAATATTTAGCGATCCTGTAAACATTGAATTCTAGTCATAAAAAACTATTTTCTACACTTGAAAAATGAATGAAAAAGGAGCTTTGAACTAGAAACTTTGAAAGAAATTTGATCGCCAAGTTTGCGAAAATTAGGATATGAATTTTCTGTTGGAAAAATAAAATACACACACACAGTAGACCGTCAAGAATCCGCAGGAGTCTAAGATCCGCTTACAAATTTTTGTAATCTTGTTCTAATTGTATAGCTTTAGGAGCAGCTCTAAATATCTAGCATTTCTTAAAATAAAAAAAGGGTGGGGAGGGGGGTAATTTTCCGTTATAGGTACGTAGCGGTGCATTTTTTAAGCTGGTGGTTAGTTTCAATTTTATTTATTGTCAGGGACTATTTCAAGTTACATATAAAGTACTTATTTGGCGATATCATAAACTATTTTGTCTTTTTAAAGACTTATAAGCGAAGCAAGCCTAAAAACAAGATCAAAAAGTCCATTAAAATAAAAAATAATCCTCTGAATAATTAAGTTTCTCCATTAAGCGTAAAATAATCCAACAAATGAAGCACAAACTATAAATGAGCAGGTAAAATTAAATTAAAAGAAATTGCCAAACCAACTTTAGATGCTCCATTTACGCATTAAATAATCAGCTGAATAACATTATAGTCCAGTCAATAGATACATTTTACCTTGCAAAAAATGGGGTCAAAGATTTTATTTTTTTAATTTGCACATATTGGTGCCGACATGGAAAAACCAAGTTATCCAACACGAAAGACCCCGGGAGAACTTTTGAGGGCCGAAAAACCACAAAAATTTATGACTTTTTTTGTTTTTTCCAAAATATCTCCGAAATGGTTCAACTTAGAAAAAAGTTTTAAGTGTAAAGTTTAAAGAACATAAAATTTCCTACAACTTTTGTATTTACAACTTTTTTGTAGCACAAATAACAAGCTTGCTATAGCTCTTTGAAAATAGGCAGTTTTCCTCCACTCCGAAAAAAAAAAGCTTTCACACTGAAAGCAAGGCGTCATAATTATTGGAACTTGAATAGAAACTTTAGTTTCAGAGAGTTTATCGACAGTTAGAGTAGTTTGAGTTTCTTGCTCACCCCCCCCCCCCCCCGCTGGACACAGTAGCAATTCTGGCTGACAGATTAGTTCCCACTAGACTCCAAAAACAAACGATGTATTATGAAACTGAAATATATATATACGCATTCATTTAAAGCACATACGACGACGCAATAATAATAATTAAAAAAAAACCTTCCCCACTGCTTACGAACTAATTTTTCTGATCTGATAGAGGTAGTCTTCATCAGACACCAATAATAGATGATATATTGTTGTTTGTAACTGAATTACACAATATATACATTCATTTGAGGGATATAATTCGTAAATTCTAGTCTAATTATTGCAAACAAAGATGCGATTTTTAAATATTAATGTGAAGGAATGAATATTAGGCAGCTAATAAGCAAACAATCAACACAGTCATGCATCCTATGCTCTGATACAATAATAATAATAAACCCTCCCCCACCGCTCACGAACTAATATTTCTAGTCTGACAGAGGTAGTCTTCAGTCAGACTCCAATAACATATGATTTATATTGCAGTTTGTAATTGAATTACATAATCTTCTCATTCATTTAAAGCACATAATTCGTACCATCTATTCTATTACAAGCGAAAATGCATTATTCGAATATAAATGTGAATGAATAAATATTAGGGTGATAATAAGCAAACAATAGACATAAAAATGAATAAATAAAGGTATAATAGTAATACGTAATGAACACTTTGAAAAAATTCTGCAGAAACTGACTTTTTGAGGCATGAAAAACCCAAAAGAATTACCTTACAAAATGAAAATCCAACTGTAGAAGATTAATACATATATCTAAATTACAGAGAGATTCATTCGACCTTAAAGCAAATAGAGAAATGACAACAAAATAGGCTGTTTATCTTCTTCGAAGCCGTTTTGAAGGTCCAGGTTCTCCCGGTTCAGAATCTGTAGGGGGTAGAAAGAAAATGTGGTCCTTTAATTGTTCATCTCCTTGTTGCGGTAATTCCAAAAGCTCCTGGAACAAATCATCTTCTTCAGCAGTCTCATCCAAAGATGAAATTTCTGCAACATTTTCACAATTTGTGCCACTGCAGTGTTTGCACGTGCTGCATGCTGGAGCATTTTAAACCTGCCTTATAACAAGAACAGGCTCCAGTACAATTTTTCTTGCAGGTACCAGGTACAATCTTCAAAAGATTCTGAGTAACTGAATCTCTTTTCGTGTCAACATGCAATAGACCTTGCGTCCTGCGTTCCCAACCCCATTTCTCTGGATCAATTATGTTGCCCAACCAACTTTGAATTTGGTGGTAGAACCGATATGAGTGATAACGTCCAGCATCCCCCCCCCTCCCCGCACGTTGGAGGTAGCCCTGCAAGATTTATCTTAGCCCTGTATACTATTTTTATAAAAAGATTAAATTGCAAAGTATCCAAAGATAGGTTCAAATACTTTACGTCACCTGTGTATAATATTTGCAGAATGATTTCTCCAGCTGCAGCTAAGGAAGGCATCATGATGACAGATTGGGTCCATAAATACTTCAATAGCTTCCTTAATTTCAGGAGTTTTTTTTTTTTTTTTTTTTGACTATTTTGTACTACTTAATTTTGCCTTGGCCAAAGGCAAGTTAAAGTCGTATCACATCCACTAAACGCATGGATGAAAAGAATATTGCTGGGGTCAAACTTAAAAGATTTAGTAGGGAAAAAAACAAATCACAAGCATTCCCTCTTCCAGGTTTTAAAAATAACAAGTTGCTGAAAGGCTGTCCTAAAGCTGTCATCAGTCCTCTCGCCCACTATAACAACCTTTTCAATTTCCTTCGCCTTTGAACGAGCAGTAAGTAAGTCGGCATCATCTTGAGTCTGCCTGACTTCAATGCCACACTCTTCGAAATATGTCTCAAGAAGTAGAATAAGACAATTCTTTTTGTTATAATTTGCCAGAAATCTTTCTTGAGGAATTTAGTTAACATGTTAGGTTCAACCATTACTTCAAGGGAAGTGATTGATTGCTCATTGATATAGCATTTGTGACAGTCAGTGTGAATTGTCACTTCTTTTAAGAACTTCAAAAAACGCTGATGTTCTTTATTTTGCCGTTTTGCGCTGCATCTTTGAAGATTTTCTGTTCCCTTCTCCTTCACAATCTTTATTTCGCATTCATGCAAACTGATTTTAAAAAAAACAATGATAATAATAAAAAAAAACACCTTGGTCAGGCGTAATCATTTCTAGGAAAAAAATTGTAATTCAGAACACACAAATTGATAAAACATACTCTCGCGCAAATCCTGAAGTGACCAACATGAGTAGCTATTGAGTCGATTCATCTCATTTGGAGAAAAAAAAGGGGGGGGGGATGGAATGGGGGTGTTTTGTTTAAACTAAAGGGAACGGAGGCATTTACCCTCAGCTGTGAAAGACAAATGATTTCCAAGGTCAGACTGCCGGCGTTTCTCCTTTTTTCCTCCGTTATGCGATGCGCTTTCACGCACTTCGCTGAAGGGGTTCAGAAAAGTGTGACTTTCAAGAAGCTGTAACTCGCTTGCTTTTCATGCTACAAAAATGTTGTAATGACAAAAGTTGAAGGAAATTTAATTCTCTTTAACATTTGCATTGGAAGTTTTTTTGTAATTTTAACCATTTTTGAGATATTTTGAAAATACGACAAAAAGTCACACATTTTGGGGGGTTTTCGGCCCCCAAAAGTTCTCCCGAGGTCTTTCGTGTTGGATAACTTGGTTTTTTCATATTGGCACTAGTGTACACAAATTTAAAAATAAAATCTTTGCCCCCATTTTTTGTAAGGCAAGCCCGTTTTTTTCTACCTATTGACTGGACTATTACTGATTCGATTTGAATTGGTTGATTCGGCATATTTCTGAGCATCTTGCGAAATATTGATGTTTGTTTTCTGTTTCATTTATTAATTGAAATAAACAAGCTTTGAAACTTGTCGTTGGTTGGTTGGTGCAACCGTGACTTGTAGCGCCTTCTTACGGTCAGAATGGGCAAATATGAAGTTTTGAAGTTTTTCCATCTAGTGTGGCCATATTCAAGTGCAGAAATAGTTGCCCCGGTTTAACACAGGAAAGTCAAAAATTGTCAAGGCCTGGTAATCGTCAGCGCATTCAGTGGGGCCATGTTCAGACATTGGGATGGTCGTCAAGTTTTTGCATGTGTAATTTTGTTTTTGTTGGCAATATTGCTTCCTCGTCAAGCATGTTTAATTTTGACACTTACATCATTTTGCCTCCACTTCCGCATATTAACCAATTCCGATAGGGTAACCCTTTTACTGGCTACTCTTGAAATCGTGCCAATTTTCATAAACGAAAGTCTTCCGGAATATCTACAATGTTTAATGCATTTTAAAAATATGTCCCTTTCTTTTAAAGAACATCTTATGATCGCGATGCTTCATCTTGACAGCTTAGGTACTATTGGCGATCTACTAATCCAAAACCCAGCCAAACCAGAAAACTAGCATCCACCTCCGTTACACCATCTCTCCGGTGTAACGGGGAGGGAAGTCATTAAAGGAATTCGGTCGTGTGTGATTGATTTAGTGCCGTCATCAGTATTCTCCAGTTATCCATCAAAGAGCCCGTTAAAAGATTACGTTCCCGGAGGTGGTCGTATTCCTTGGATTTGGTGGTTCGTTGCTGCCGCTTTTATGATCGTCGTCGTGCTTGTTTTCTTGGATGATATAAAACTTTTATCACTCCCGTGCCGTCTTGCGCGAGTAGAAGCCAAGATCACGAAGATGCTGCTTATAGCGTTTTTGGTATCGGGTGTTGCTTAAAAAAAAGCATCGTGCCATCTTTAGGAAAGACATTCTAATTTATTTTAGTGACTTATTTATTTGGAAAGAGAGATGGGCAAAGTTTAGCGTAAACCATATACATTCGATGGTCTAAGTAAATTTTCTCATCATTGCATTATTTTATAATTTTGAAATTAAAAAAAAAAAATATATATATATATATATATATATATATATATATATATTTATATATATATAAGGTCTATGACCTATAATGTTTTATAGTTCCCCATGCTCTAAAGTAACATTTAGTGAACCTATGCACGTATCTCAATGATATTCGAAGAAAAGTTTGTCTTCTGTACATAACAATAGACAAAAAGTTTTTTTTTTTAATTTTCTTAAACTGTTCATGGGGAGTCGCAAAAAAAAATGTGAAAAATGAAACAATGAAACTAAATAGAAAAAAAAGGTCTCCATAGGATAGCTGAATAGTAAGCCGAAGGTCTCCCCTCTACGACAAAGGATCTTTTCCTATAAGCCCTAGTGCTAAACTGTCGGCTAAACTAACTAACCTGCTAAACTATCGGAGAAAAATTTTTAGCTATGGATACTTAAAACTATGCTTTCGAAATTACAATGATTTTAAAAAACGCAGTTCTCTCACACTTAAGAACGGTTCACAGTGAAGGAATATAGATGTTTTAGAATGGCAACGCTCACTTTTCCTTGTGAAAATCTGTCAACTCAATTGAAAACTGCAAAATGGTATTAGAGCGATTAGATTGTGATGAAAATTGGATCAATGACCAATTCGAATACCGAACTGAAGAAATACGCTTCCTCTACTGCCAATGAAAAGTTTTTCAGCAAGTAATGCTTTGCACGCGATGTGCTGTGATTGGTGCTCCTACTACTGTCTAGTCGTGGATTATGCAAAGTTAGTCAAAACTCATCCTGTCTCGTGTTGTCTTTAGTCCTTTATACTGCTCTTTGCAAACGCTCTACGTCGGCAATTTTCGTCGCACGATTATCGTTCTAACACATTTGTGGCAGCAAGAAGTAAAAAAAAAGGATGTAAGTGCACTAATAAGGGATGTAAGTGTATAAAATAAGCATCAAGTGGTTATATTTTCTTACGTTTATAAATTTCTTTCTTTTTCCATATTTTTCTTTGTCATCCTGAAAAAATTCAAACCTTCATATTAAGTCTGGCATCCGCAATACATCTTATTATGAGAAGTGGCCCTCAGGTGAAAAAAAAAATGGTTGACCACAAACTACGGAAAAAGGAACTGTTACGATGCTTAAAAAATCATCGAAGGGGAACATTCTTGTACTTCAGATCGAATGGATCGAGGAACCCTCAGGATTCGTGTTGAATATGTTACTAGAAAAGTCGGTTCTTTATCTAATTGTAGAAACGTTTTCTTTCTCTTATACTAAGAAACAATAAAAATTTTATTGTTGCAACGGTCGAGCTCGATCAAATTATATGAGAAGGAAAAGAAAAAAAAAATCTGTACGTAAATAAAGAATTGACCTTTTTTCTTAACCTCAACTAGAATTGAATGTTGTTAGGTTATTTATACGGTATGGGGAGCCCTGCAGTTGAGAGCATTAGCGTTCTTGGCATTGAATTCGCCATTGCTTCATTTGTTTGGTTTTTTCACGTATAATTTTTCTATAGTGGGAAAAAAGACTGGTCATGCAAATAGCACACGATTGTTTCCCCCCATGTTACAAAATTTTTTTTAAAAAATAGCTTTGCATGTATAACGTGCAACCAGGCTAGTTAATGTGATAAAGTCATTTAAATCATGTACTTAAATTAAACAAAATACTCTGAAACGATGATAATGATTTTTTTCAGTACTGAAACCTTCACTTCTTTTGCAAAGTGTTTTCTTTTTAATTTAATGAAAGTTTACAGCGGAAAGAAGAAACACTTAACAGTTTCTGTTCATTTATCTGTGAAAATAATTGTTCAGAAAACATTGTTGTACTGATACTATTTAAAAAATACTCTAAAATTCTAACAGGAAGCTGTTCTACAAAAAAAAAAAAAAAATGTTGTCCATGAAAAAACCGAATCATATAGAGGTCTGCCATTTCATATATATTTTTAGGATGGAATTCTTTTGTAAATTAAAATATATAGTAAGGTAAATAACTTACTAACATTGATTTCTATTATTCAATAACAAGTTTTACTATTTTTACTATTAGAAAACTAATATTTTGTGGTCACTGGTCATCATGAAATTTTCTAGACTTCTTATTAATGAAATCTCTTCCTGGCACTCGAGATCTCTCTTTTTCGTTTATTTCTTTTTTTTTTTACATACAAGCGCATTACGCGCACACTCTCTCTTTCAAACAATAAAAATATAAATAAAAATGCTACTAGCATATCAATCCTTAGTAGTTTTCCTTAGTTAAACTTTAATGAGGTTATACCTTTTTATTTTAATGTATAACGTATGTAGAACAATTTAATGTTTAATTATTAGTTTTTTTTTTTTTTTTTTTTTTTGAGCAAAAGTTATTACACGTTAGAAATGATTGATTTAAAAAATTAAGATGTATGAGACCCTCTCTAAATACTTAGCCAGGATAAATGGTACATTGCCTGCCCAACGGTACGTTGATTTCAACCTTTATATGATACAGTTTTCCTTACATTATTAGACAAAGTTAATGCATAAATATAAAGGCAGGAGTACAAAAAATGTCGCTATAGAGAATTACCACCATTTTTGTACGTTTTCTTCTACCCCCTCAAGTTCTAATTTTCCGCGTTTCCATTTAGGGCAAACACGCACAAAAAAAAATGACAGATATTGGTTACTTTACATTTTTCAAGACTGGTAAATAGGCTAAAAAATAGAACAAAGAACAGCATGAATGCTAATACTTTCGATACGTGTACCGGTACAACGTTTTTCATGCAACTTATCAGCGGCAGGAGCTCCCTCGCCAGTTAAATCGCATCGTCCATTCAAATTGAAGGACACTTCGGCGAAATATCTGAAGCTAAAAGCTTTCCGAGATCAAGCCCTCTTTTTCCCTCTTAATATCCGAATATTTCATAGAAACTCAATTTCCGAAAGCGACCTTCCATTTTGAATCTTTCTCCCCTCCAGTCATTTATTAAAGGGCATATCTACTCTTTCGAAGGCGCCGTATTTCGGGTTTGACTCGAGCGGGAGCGGTTGAGAACGATCCGGAAAGTGCACGCGTCAAGCTCGAAGACGGGATGACCCCCGCGCATTCTTTCTAGGATTGGAAATGCAAATATTTGTTTCAGATGTGGCATTCGGTGCGTAATGGGCGACGATTTGTAAAGTAGAGAGGCGAAGGCCCGCTGCGGATATGTTAGTCTGTCAGTCTTCGAGTCGCTTCGAACGTTCTGCGAGTCAAGGTTTAAATGTGTCGTGTATTTGTTGTGACATGTTTGAACATTGCAGAATGCTTGACGGGAATAAAGGGAGAAAATGGAGAAATAATTTCATTCTATGTTATTTTTAAATTCTGTATCTCAGAGCCAGAGTGACGTAAGTCCTAAAATTGCGATTTTCTGTTTATTAGTGCATTGTAAGTAGAAGCTTATTTCGCATCGAACCATGTGGGCGCAATGGGGTTGTTTCCTTCAGTCAAAAGTAGTGCTTTTTGTCACTGAAATTGATAGAATAAGCAAAAAAATAACATGGACCCAGAAAATACTTTCATGTTCCCAATAGTTATTTTTTAATTAATTTTTTAAACTGTCCGATTCTTCAAACAAGGCGTGGTCTTAATGACGTCACAAATGATGCACTATGGCGCATCTTTCTACCGCATTTCCACGTTATGATAATCAAAAAGCCAATTGCAATTGCGCTCTACGCTTGCTATCAACCATATCGTTGCCAATACACGTGAGTAAAGATGCGAATTAAATATTTTGGACCGTAAATGGCAACACTGAATGGCCTTTCATCATTTGTGATGTCATCGATAGAAGCGTTAAAATAGAAGCGTTTAAGTAATTTTTTAAAATATTAAACTTAAAGAAATTATTTAAAAAAATGTCAGACTCTATGTTTTTAAGCATGCTCTTTCAGAAAAAAATACTTTTAAAATTTTGGAAACGAACCCATTCTTGAGAAAGTATCTTTTTCAATTTTTTACCAGAGTTAAAAGAGCGCGCGTCCCATCCTTTGCATGAACCAGAAAAAAGTTTCTATCTCTACTGTAAAATGATCATAATGTGACTTACGTTCCTTTAGCTCTGAGGTGCAGAATTATTGAAGACTAAACTACTGAAGTTTAATTTATTGAATCTCATGAGAAGCAATAGTGATTAATGAAACTTAAAATCCCTTTTCCTTGGTACATAAACCAGTAAGTGAGAGGATCAACTTAATTGAAGCAATCATTTCAAAGAATATTGAAGGCGCATTTTAAACGAAAGTATTCATCAATATACACAATTTTAGCTACGTGCTCTTCATTGTGAACCCAAAGCAAGTATCTATATTTTTTTTAGTTTGTGCTTCAGATACTTTGATTTTCTTAATGTTTCTGAAAAAATTTAAGCTTTTTGATAATTAGTTTTGTTTCGGACCGGCATACTGAACCTTGATGCTGTTCATGGCCTTCAGCATGTTTTCTTAGAATAGTTCCAGTGTTAAGAATTAGTGTTAACAGCGCATAGGAAGATTTTCTTAAAAGTAAAATGACACATCTAAGGGCTTTCAACATTATGATATTACACTACTGGCTATTACAATGACTACACCAGGTAGAAATGCAGATAACAAAATGATATATATTGGACACATATATTATGTTAAAAATAATAAATGATTAATTTTTCAAGAAATTTGAGTGAATAGATCCCGAGAAATTAGTACCTAGAACTACCACCTCCGGCTGAAATAACAGCGCTTATACGCCTGGGCATTGAGTCATATGGAGATTGGATGGCATGTACAGGTACAGACACCCATGCATCTTCTAAACGATGCCACAGTTCATCGACCGTAGTGGCTGGCGTTAGCTGACGAGCCAGTTGTTCAGCAACCATTGACCAGACGTTTTCAATTGGTGAGAGATCTGGAGAACGTGTTGGCCAGGGCATCAGTCGAACATATTCGGTATCAAGAAAAGTCTGCACAATACCGGCCATATGCGGTCGTGCATTATCCTGCTCAAAAATAAAGTTTCGCAGGGCTTGAATAAAGGGTAGTGCCACGAGTCGTAGAACATCAGAAATGTAACGCCGACTGTTCATAGTGCCGTCAATGCAAACAGGAGGTGACCGAGATGTGTATCCAATGGCACCCTATATGATCACGCCAAGGAATGGGCCAGTATGACAATGGCGAATGCACGCTGCCAGTGTGCGTTCACCACGATGTTGCCAAACACGGATGCGACCATCATGATGTTGTAAGCAGAACCTAGATTCATCAGAAAAAATGACGTCTTGCCATTGGTACACCCAGGTTCGTCGCTGATCACACCATCGAATTCACTCCTGTCTCAGCAATGGTTTCCGAGCTGACAGTCCATGCTGCTGTAAATGTCGCCGAACTGTACGTGCAGACACTTGTGACGTGCAGCAAATCACCCCATTTCTTGACTGAGGGAGGGCTCGTGACGTGACTGTACGATCCATTAAGGTCATGCGGATAACATGCCTGTCCTCTCGGCACTAGTTATTACTGGCCGTTGAGAACCAGCACGGCGATCTGTATTACCATCCTGAACCCATCGAATCTAAGGTAAAAGCACCAGTAGTGGCCACTGCTTCAGTAGTAGCCACTTTAAGGTTTATATTTTAAAAATAAGGATTCTAGGGATTCCATTGGATTCAAACTTGCAGGAGGTAGACCTCTGGCTATATTGTAGTGGGCAGTACAAGGAGGAGTAAGTAGAGCATCATGGAAAATTGTTATCAACTATTTAATACGGTCGCCTGGATTGTCGATGTTTTTTCAGCTGTCTTCTAACGCTTCTCCGTAACGAGGTATATAGACATTGTGTTGCATTATGAATAGAACAATGCTCAAAAATAATATTTTTAGAGCTGTAACCATGTTATGAAATGTGAAAGATCATGTTTGGAACGTTTCCAACTCCAAATAGTTGTTTTCTTGGCTGACAGTTCATGTGGCCACTACTGGTACCAAAAATGTTAGGAAATTCAAAAGTGGCCACCGAGTGGCCACTACTGAATCAGGAAGGTTTTTCATAAATCATCCCGATTTTCCTTTTAATAAGTTGTAATATCTCAACATAATAACCTATTTCATTTCTGACATAATATTATTGTGTGATCCAGTAGTGGCCACCCGGTGGCCACTTCTAAACGGCAATATGGCCACTACTGACTCATGTACATTATATAATGGCCACATTATACATTATATAATTTGAAATTTCTTTCCAAGAAATGGATTTTAGCAAATCACCTGGCATGGACGGAGTCCATGGACAAATGGTGGCCAACCTAAGTCAGCTAGGTAAAGACTTTCTACTTGATATTTTTAACACCTCCTGGAACTCTGGACGACTCCCTCGGGATTGGAAAGATGCTCTCATCATTCCTATAAGAAAAATAGATAAACCAGCCAATGATCCTAATAGTTATAGACCAATCGCACTTACGTGTATCTCTTGCAAACTCATGGAGAGGATTGTCTTACATAGACTTGCCAATTATCTTGCGCATAGTAATTTTATTCCCTCTGAGCAGTACGGGTTTCGTAAAGGTCATTGCACAATGGATCAGGTCTTATTTTTTGGCCAGAATATCAGGGATGCTCATAACTTGAGTCCCACCAATCATACAATTGCTGCCTTTCTGGATCTATCTAAGGCCTTTGATAGGGTCTGGAAGAACAAGCTTATTTGCAAACTTCATACTATTTTCAATATAAGTGGGAAGATGCTGCCTTGGCTGGCTGATTTCCTAAGAGCTAGATATATACGCGTGAAATTTAGAGACATCATTTCAAGCAAAGTCAGACTAAGTCAAGGTATACCACAAGGATCTGTACTCAGCCCCACCCTGTTCTCCTTATATATAACCGGAATCGAGATTGGGGATAGTACTAAGAAATGTACAGGACTGTATGCTGATGATATAATTATCTGGAGCACCAGCGGAAGTCTAACTACTGCTCAAGAGGACATCAACTCTTCTCTCGTTGAACTCGAGAAGTTTGCTATAGAGCACAAAATTATATTCAATCCTTCTAAGTCTGTTACAAGTATATTTACCACAAATAGACATTTTTATAATTACGAGCCTGAAGTTTTTCTGCTGGGAAAACGGCTGAAATGCGAAAAGCACCCGAAATATTTGGGTTATATCCTTGATCAGGAAATTCTCAGTCATGCACATATAAATAACTTGGTCCTAAGAGGCAAACAGAGACTGAAAATTTTAAAATATATCTCTGGCAGGACCTGGGGAGCGGATGCCCAGACACTTCGAAATACTTATACTGCGCTCATTCGTCCCGTTTTGGAATATGGGTTTCAGGTATATCGGGCTGCCGCTGTCAGTAACCTTGAAAAACTGGAAAGGGTTCAGCTCTCTGCTGCAAGAATCATCACTGGCCTCCGAAATAGTTGCCCTAAGGATATTGTTCTGTATGAGGCTGACCTGCAACCTCTAGGACTCCGAAGCAGATATCTCCTGGCTAAATACTTTGCTAAGCTTGTTAGTTATGGTGACCAGAACAGGACTTCCAGTTATGTACGAAACTGGAAGAATAATCAACGCCTTAAGAGACAGAGTCCACTTGGCTTTGCTGAAAGCGAGGGTTTCCTTTTTAATGAAGTTGAATATGTTTCACTGACTTGTGGTCTGGATGCTGCTCCATCATTACATGAACGAGTTTTCTTCAAACCTCACTTGTGCTCGTACACCAACAAGAGCTCCCAACACCCGGAGTATCTTAGACAACTTGCTTTGGAGGTTATTCACCAAATCCCATGTGATGCATTGCAAATATATACTGACGGTAGCAGGGGTGACGGTGCTATCTCCGGTAGCGGTGTTTATATCAGAGAAGGAATCGGCATTAAGATTTGTATTAAAAACCCCGATTTTTGCTCCGTCTTCCGGGCCGAACTTCTAGCTATTGAGGAGGCTCTGAATTATTGCGTCACAGAGAGTGTCAGTACTGATATTTGGATCTTGAGTGATAGCCGAAGCTCTATTCAGCATCTGTCTGAATGGTGGAAACAAGGTGACAAAACGACTCTGAACATAATCGAACATCTAAAACACTTGAGTAAACGTCTCACCATTACTTTTCAATGGATACCGTCACATGTTGATGTATTTGGAAATGAGATTGCTGATGGGCTGGCTCGTCAGGGGAGCCGAGAGATCTCTCCCCATAACGGATGCCTTTCTTTTTCAGAAATTGCCACCCGTGTTAAGCAAAGCATCAGTTCCTCTTGGAGACAGCCCCCTATTCATGAATGGTACAAAGCATCCCGCCCTGGCGCTGCTTTACTTCGGGCAAGTAGTAGGGAACAACAAACCGTCCTAGCCCGACTGAGAAGTGGACACACTCGAGCACAGCGACATGTGGCTGGTATTAAGGTTTTCCCCTTGTGCCCAAAATGCAATTTGACTCAGGCTGCTCCCGCCCATATTTTCTCTTGCATCGGCTGTGACCTGAATCAGCTGTATTCCGACCCTTCTGCTGTTTTGGAGGGACTTTGTTTGCACGGCTTCATGGACTTGGTATGATGTTTCTGTCTGCCAAGTGGGACAAGCAACAACAACATATAATGGCCACTGATGGATCAAATTTGAGATTTGAAAAAAATTGAACAAATTGACATTCTGGCATTTTTAAAAAATGGGACGATTAAGGAAGAGAAGGGCTATAATATGCTCACTAAGTTTCAAATATGGTAATTGATAGTGTAGGCCCACAGTATAAAAAAGTCGAAAAAATATGCCTCACTGTGGCGACTGCTAGTGCGTTTCCCTTTTTATGGACAGGCCTGGATTACTCAGCAGGCCATCCCCTAGGCCCATACGCCCTGGTCTAGGGGCGCATATCACGGGCTAGGGGGAATTATTAAATAGCTTGTTGGTAAAAAAAAAAAAACAGGAATTTGGCGATTTAGTACAAAAGGAGGAGAAACATTCCACTAGAACCGAGAGAGAGAGAGATTGCAACCTGCGTGCTAAGCAGCTAAAAAAATGAAGGGGGAAGAACATAATGCTTGATCGAAGTCATCCCTTTTCTAAGCAAAGCAGATAATTTTTAATTTCTTAGATTTAAGCAATCATTTCTTGAAAATACAGATTCTTTTTAAGGTAAAACATTTATTAGAAGTAAGTCACACACAGTAAAATTAGAAAAAGCCATGATATATAAAATTCCCAGTTATAACGCTTGTTTATGGAACCATTTTTCTCTTTGGTAGTCTAAATCATGTCAGTAAGTATGTGTTTTGCAATTTATAATCTATTGATTCATATTTATTTATGACTGCTAATAGTCAGGGATGCCCAAAATTCAAGTTTTGGAAAAGGGGGAAATTATCAGTTTACCGGATAAAACTTCAAAGCTTACCGAATAAAAAATAGGAACATGGTACTGCTAGTAGTTTCCTAAATTATCTGTGACTAGCAATAATTTAGTAGTTACTAAAATTATGTTTAAAATAAACAGCATAAATAATCAGAAAAAAAATAAAATATTAAACTACTTAAAAAATAATTTACCAGACAATACCAGATATTTACCGCCAAAGTTTTATAATAGGTTACAAATGTTATAAAATTTCCGAATTTATGAAATATGTAACATTTACGGACTTTTTAAAAATTGTACCTTCGAAAATTCCCTGATTTCTGTATTTTATCGATGTGCAAAACGTCCGTAATTAATTCTTCAGACCAATTTTATTTTCTAAAATCTTCATTAACTTAAGACATAGCTGAAAATTAATGATAATTCTTATGAGTCTCTTGAATCAACACGGATGACTTGAAATTTTTGCTTCGAATGTGATCGGCAAAATTAGAAGTCTAAAAGTCCTCAACTACACAATAAGACATATAAGGAAGGTTGAAAATAATGCTAAATACATAATTATAAATGTCCAAAAGGTAAAATCACAAGGAAATGAAAAATGAACGAGTATTAAACAAGCGGATGCAATCGGATTTAGAAATGTTTGAAAAATTGGGATTAACACGTAATAGCGTAAAAAATGGCCAAGATGCGTAAATTTAAGCTAATGTGTAGAATTCGATAAATATAAATGTTCTTAAACTCAAAATCCATGAACAATTGTCTATTTCCACGATTTTTAAGCACTTTTTGCCGAAAATCGTGATTTTCCATGAACATTTTTGATCATAGCCGAAATCCATGACTTTCTAGGTGCAAGGACACCCTGCCTTTAGTAAGTAGTATTGAAAACTTATGCTACCAATTTCCTATATCCATTGATATACATTGGTAAGATGTAGGAAACAAATTGTCCTAGAATTACATTGAATTATGTACTTACTATTTTCTTATGAACTAGTGGTACCCGCACGGCTTCGCCCGTAGTAGAAAAATTAAAAGGTCTTTTGGTTCGCCACTGCATTTACAAATATTGTATGGTGACTTTCTAGCCCATTGGCTTGCCCATGTTACGGTTCCACGTTATGATAACTTGGTAATTTACTCGTCCATCTTATAATTTAGCTCGGGAAAATGTTCTTAAAATTTGAATAGAAAATAGAAAACGAATAAAATCGAATTTTCAGAAAATCGCTTCGAGGTGCACACCCCCATGCTACAAACTAACTTTGTGCCAAATTTCATGAAAATCGGCCGAACGGTCTAGGCGCTATGCGCGTCACAGACATCCAGACAGACAGAGATCCAGATATACAGATAGACAGACTCGGCTTTTTTATTAGTAACTAGTGGTACCCGCACGACTTTGCCCGTAATAGAAAAATTAAAAGGTATTTTGGTTCGCCTGTATATTTACAAATAATGTATGGTGAATCTTCTCGCCAATTGGCTTGTACCCATGTTACGGTTCCACGTTATGATAATTTCGTATCTCGCCAATTGGCCCATGTTACAGTTCCACGTTATGATAATTTCGTAATTTACTCGTCCATCTTATCATATTTTTGTTCTTAAAATTGGAATAGAAAAAGAACATCGAATTTTCGAAAAATCGCTTCGAGGTGCACACCCCCATGCTACAAACTAACTTTGTGCCAAATTTCATAAAAATCGGCCGAACGGTCTAGGCGCTATGCGCGTCACAGAGATCCAGACATCCTAAAGACATCCTCCGGACAGAGAGACTTTCAGCTTTATTATTAGTAAAGAAGATGATTTCGTAGTGATAATAATTATTCAGTTCATACTTACCAAAGTTCATATGTAGAATACTTATATAAGTACATTTATTTTCTTTTACTTTATTTTGTACATTAGCGTACAAAAAATAAATACAAATTTTCTACTAAAAACTTTTATCCTAATTATTTATTTTATCCTAAGTACGTATGTACTTTGAAGAAAGAAACGTACAATAAAAATGTGATCAATATATTGGTACTTAATGTAACTATCATATTGAATCAATTTTATCCATCAGTTATGTGAATTTAAAGTGAGTAATGTGAATTCTAAGGAAAGGATGTCAGATGGCCACTACTTACTCATGCATTTGGCCACTACTGAAAATCTCAGATTTTGGAGTGGCCACTATTGGATCAAATTTGAAGATTGGGAAAAAATGGATAAAAAATTGAAAAAAACTGAAATTTTGGCATTTTTAGAAAATGGGACGATTCAGGAGTAGTTGGGCTATAATACGTTCATTGAGCTAAAAAATTGGAATTAATATTGTAGACCCACAGTTTAAAAAAGAAATAAAACATGCTTAACTGTGGCCACTACTAGTGCGTTACCTTATATTCTGCTAACCGTCATTGGATCTCGACCGACAGTGAGCAGCAATACTGCGATAGAATAAACCGCAATCTCAGTAGGCTCTAATACGACCTCTATCAAAGGTAGAAACGTGCTGGTACAAATTTTTTCTTCTTGCACGAGGCATCACAACAATTTTCCACCACGCAACAACGTTCAAATTGAATTTGCACGTGGGAAATTGGCTGTACAAATTCCTCATTTAAATACATTGTAGGTGTCGCTGCGGGCGCCTGCGCCGTCTGAATGCGCTGAAAAGCTAATCATTTGCATATCACATCATCTTCATACTGTCGTTTAAATTTCATGCCTGTACATGTCGCCTCCTTGGCGTAGCAATTTTAATGGCCAGTGGTGTATATTTGATTGTATTAAACAAATGTGGATTTAATTGAATAGGTTTTATCATTCCATGTCAATATTTTTAGCATATAGATAGTTTTGGGCGCAGAGTAAAAATTAATTTTGTTAAACATAGATATACAAAATTAAGTTCGAAATTTCGAGTCAACTTATGGTGATAAAAATGTACAAAAGAGTTTTTTCTCATTGCATCAAGATTTTTATTCGGAATAAGTATTCCATGTTCCATACATTCTAGTACAGATCCTGCCTTGTGTAGTCGCGTAAAAACTATTTTTCTGTAAATGTGATTCACCGTTAAAAAAATGTCCCCATATTTTGTGCCACTTTTAGAAAAAATATCTGTAACTTCCTAGTTAGTTCCGCATATTTGGATTTCCTACATCTCTTATGCTCAGAAATACCTATTTCACAAAATAAAGTTTGGAACGAGTTTCAATTCTGTCAATCAGAGTCTATCATCGATAAGAAATAAAAAAAGTGATAAAACACTTTCGTCCGCGCAGAAGCGAAAACTCGTAAAAGTGACATAGAATATTCATTCAAACGTTTCGACGAAAAACGGCCAGAAATTATTGGCGCCGGGAAAAAAAAGCAATCGACAAACTATTTTCTCCGTTTAAACAGCTTATAAATTGGCAGTAACCTCCGTTTACCGTGAGAATAATAAAAAAAAAGTCGTTTAAGCTCTACCAGAGTAAATGTAGAGGAGAAAGACCGAACAAAAAAAAGGGAAAAAAATGAAAAAGAACTCGGTGATGAAGAAAAATAGGGCTTTCTGCGGCTTAAACGGTTTGATGGGACCTTATCGATCATACTGGCAAGACCCAGAAGAAAAGTGATATGAGATGCTGCAGATCTTCTGTCTCGTCTGCCTGGAACAAATAGCTTTTGTAGTTGCGATACAATAAAAGAAAATAAGGTATAATAGTTATTTTAAGAGACATTCTTGCGTCAATTAAACTTTTTTGCGGATTTGAAAAATACAAATATAATTATGTACACGGACATATCTGTCTATCTGTAGTTCTCGTTAAGTAATGTCACGGTAATTCTATCGGGAGTGGCAAGATTACCCTTTGCAACCGAAGGAAATGTATCACGTTTGATTTCACTTTTCCATAGCTTTACGAAACTTGCCTTCTATTGTTTTTTGCTTTTTGTAGAGAGAGAGAGGTACGTTATGTGATGAGAAGACCTCAGTGGCATAAGAAAAGGGGTGATCCCTGAGTCCGGACCCGCTTCCTTGAATCTTAAAGTTAAACTTCAGTAATAACAACTGAAATTATCTCCATCTGTTTCAAATTCTATTTTCATCATCTATAGTTAGGGCAAACCGAACCTGGTAGCATTGTGAAAGTTATGAAGATTCTAAGCTCAGCAGTACGATGCCTCCAGATTAGTTTTGTCCAAACTCAAGTCAACCTTGTATATGTATGACTGTTCATGAAAAATTTAAGAATGACTGCTTCAGTTTACATTTCTACGTATCAGAGAGGAGAATTTTTCTGCTGGACACCCTCCTTCTGTCTAGGAGTCTTTTTGCTACGCTACTGGAGGATTATAATGTCTAGTAATGTGTTGCCTTTAGTAGATATTGAGTCATGTGATTATCACGATAAATCTCTTCGCGTCTTCTTCTTTTCTTTTTTTGTTTTGTTAATTTACACTTTAACTAATTTTATTTAGCATTTTATCCACACACGACGTATCGTTTTGCATCTTATTGTTTTTTTGGCAGACGATGCTTCATTTCACATTTCATCGAGACTCGTATTATTATTATTATTAGTGAATATTTTAAGTGAAAGAATAATTAATTTTATCTATTGCAAAAGTAATTTTCTAATGGGGGTTTTGAATAGTGTTGTCCTTATTCAAATGTTATTTTATTTCGTTATTTTTATTTTGGAAATGTTATTTGCGTTTTTTCTTTATTGGTTCAAGTACTCTACAGTTGAAGTTCAGATAAAAGCATCTGAGCGTATTTTTACAATTCCTCGAAGGATTACATTTTATTCTTTTGTTTCTTTGAAGTATTCGTAATCAATAATGATTGCTAACTTAAGATTGAATTTGTCAGAAACATTGTATTAGGTTTTATTAGTTTTTCATAATGATGTTTTCACGAAATGTTAACCACGTGATAGCGACTCTGCTTGAAGTTTTTTTTTCTGGCAACATGATGACACAGACACAATTACAGTTAAACTATCACGCAAAGAAATTACTGTTTGAATCTCGACTTATGAACAAACCAGCCCCAATAAGTCATTTTTGATGGACAACCATTTAACTTTCGTAATTTTGTAAAAACTTTTTTTTTTTTTCACAATAGTATGAGCTGTTTTCCTTCGGTATAAAAGTTTTTGCACGTAATGTGTTTTGGTTTCCTGTCTAGACGTTCCAAATCGTATCTTTCTTGTCCACGTGCGAATTCATCGCGAGTCAGTTAAACGTGGTTTTCATTTGTTATGGTGAAAAATCATCAATATTTATAGGTACTGCTTTATTTTTTCGTTTAAAAACCAAACGGCTCATGACAATAAAAGGACGATAACTTGCACCCTTAACTGTGATTGATGCATAAGCCAAATGGTTCGACACGAAATTTTTCATGGAGAAATAGAATGAGGAAGGCTTTAAACTAAATTTTAAATAACTGATACTGATATTAATTTTATTTACCACACAAAGTTTTTGTTGCCTTTCGGGTAGACAACAATTTAATAACCTTTTAAAAATTTGAAATAAATAGTGCTGTCACTTACCTTTACATTATTTAATTCATTTCGAACACAAAACGGGAATAAACTTCCTTTGAATTTTGTTTTTAGTAGCTTTAATTAATGAAAACTCAAAACGAAAAAGAGGCTTTTGTTTGCAATAAATGTATTATGTATATATCTATCTATCTATCTATCTATCTATCTATCTATCTATCTATCTATCTATCTATCTATCTATCTATCTATCTATCTATATATATATATATATATATATATATATATATATATATATGACCAAAAGTATTGGCACACTTTCGAGAATTTACGTTTTTAAGGATTTCTCAAATATAACAGACCAACGGATTTGTAACTTTTCTCTCGTAAAAGGTATGCTCCAGTTGCTATTTTCCAATAAAATTTATACTACCCTTGCGTTTCGGGGATTAGTAACAAATTTAAGAGAACGAAAATGTTTATTGATCTTCATTTATCGTAAATAGCTGAGAATGAGCTGTAAATTTCAGAAATTAGTGATATTACTATGTACAATTATTTTACATACTTTCGAGAAAGTATCACTGATATACACGAAGATATAAGCATTTATTTGAAAACTACGAATTTTATTTGAAGGTTTTTTCCTCATAACACGCAAAGATTTCCATCAAAGGCTACCAAACTTTCAGAAAACTTGACAGCATACAAGAGAGATATAATACTAAAATTTGAAATTAAAATGTTGAAAATTTTATAAAATATGAACATTTAAAGCAATTAATTTTTCACTGCGCATGCGCGAAAGATAGAAATTTATAACTTTCATAATCTAAAACCCAACTAGATTTCTCAACGTATAATGAAATTCCAGATCAATATCTTGAAATTCAGAAAGTTATCAGCGATCTAATGAGCTGAATTTCAATAATTGTTTGGGTGGGCGACTACTCGTAAGGGGTCGTTCGCAAGTTTGCAACAATTGTTCGCTATCGTTTGGTGTAATTCAGAATAAAAACAAATTTTTTTCACGATTCGTCGCCTATCCAAGAGTTATTCAAATTCGGCTCATTTGATCGTTAATAACTTTCTGAATATTTGAGATATTCAACTTGAATTTGATCATGAGTTTAGGAACCTAGATGTGTTTCAGATAATGAAAGTTAGAAATTGCTATCTTTCGCGCATGCCCAGTGAAAAAGTAATTGCTTTAACTGTCCATATTTTATCAAAATTTCAACATTTTAATCTCAAATTTAAGTATTATACTTCTATTGTATGCTGTCAAGTTTTCTGAAAGTTTGGTACGCTTTGATGAAAAACTTCGCGTGATAGGAGCCGAAAACCTCCAAATAAAATTCGTACTTTTAAAAGGAATGCCTATATCTTCATGAGTACCGGTGATATTTTCCCTAAAGTATGTAACATAACTCAAAACATTAAACAGTTATTAATATCTGGTGTAAACTCTATTCGAAAAAATTATGAAATATACAAGATTTCATCTCGTCCGATGGGGTAGACATACGTTAAAGCACATAAGCGCATACAAATCCCTAAATCAGGTCACATCCAATCCATTGCTCACTTCTAACATTGTCAAAGACACTTGGCGAAACGAGTGCCTTGAACCTGGAGGATCCCTGTATCACATCAGCTCAAAACCTCATGTTCTTGATTTCCCCCCCACTGAAGCCTATCTTCCCTCTTCTCCTGCTGTGTCTTCTTTATATGCTCCTTAAACCGTTCTACGTGTGCCTTCACTGAGGTCATAGGTTTTTTAAAGGAGAACTATCCAACGGTGGCAGGAGCGTTAGGTATGCTTCTTTAATCAATCTATTCTGTCAAGAACTTATTCACATTCCTTTCTGATTTGTTTCCCACGATTTATAAGACTCCTCTCTTTTGTACGACTAATGACTAATTTTTTCTTATGCTCGGCAGCAAAGCTTCAATTTTCTTGGAGCATTCTTTACTATTAATTTCTATGCACGGCTGTATGTAACCCTATCTCCTCCGGACTGGCAATGTCTACCAGGTCAATACCGGTACCGTTGGGTACAGGACATCCAGGGAAAGCCATTCGGCACTATCTCATCTCTCTAAGCCTTAAAAGGGCCTGAATTTCAGTCCTGAGGATATCCAAGGATGTCCTGCGATCCCTCCATTGTCACCCGAAATGGGCTAATGGTCGTTGACGAGCGAGCAGAAGACGGAGACCACCTATTATGAACAATAATTGTAAAAAACCAATTAAGCTAAAACCATATTTAAGACATGCAAAAATAAAAGCGATTTATAAGAACTTTCCAAACGTTATAAAATGTTCCAAACTTTCTTAACTTTCATGGTAATTCTATGTAGGTAGTTGGTGTGGTTATTTCAGAAATGCGAAATAATTTTTGAAGTTCAAAATAGAATTTAAAACTAACATTAGACTCGCAAAAGTTTATGGCTGTAGCGCAAACTAAATTGCCTTCAAAACTTGTCTTTATAGCTTCCTGAAAGCTGTCCGTCACGATCTTCGTGCATAGATTGCATTGTCCCACTTTAACACTCATCCGACGGGAAGGTTTAAAACAATAGACTCGGATCGGTCGACGCCGCCAAACGAGATTTTAAGTTGATTTGGCATCCCCCGCCCCCACCCCTTGGTGACGGGAAAAGGCAATCATGCTGACGCGGTGCTATGACAGGCTCGATTAAATCTTCAAGCAGAAGAAAAGCAATGACAAGCGAAATAGGACCTGTTTCATTCTACGGAATTGCATGGGAAATTGCTGAAATCTTCTTAAACTAGTAATACATTGTTACATATTCACACTCGAATCTAGTTACAGCTATTCTAGACTTTAGAATAAAAGAGTTTTGTGAGAAACTTAACTAAGAAGTTGGTTTAGTAAGAAAATTTGTTCAATACCTTTTTATGAGTTAATGGGTGATTCAACTGCAACGTGTTGGACAATTTGGAGTAAATCTAACTTACACTTTTATACGTTATATAATAAGGGCTGAAATATAAAAGTTTGTTGACCTAGTGAACGTACTTCACTCGTCTGATTCTTAAAAAAAAAAGTTTTTTTTTTTTTTAAATTTCCTTTTTAATTTGTATTTTTAAGGACGTAATCCCGTCACGTGTGAGGCCTACTTTTAGACCTCGGCTATAGATTGTTGATTCTAGTAATAAATCCTTCGACTATATTGCTGCAAATTCATGAAATGTGTATTTTGCTTTCTTACTAGTGCTATAGTCTATAATGCACTATTTCTGAAAAATAAAATAATAGTTATTCTTGAAAAGGCTGGGAATGGAAATTCCAATAACTCGAACTGTATATAGTCAACTCTCGTCAATTTGAAGTCCAAGGGGACTATCTAAAACCTTCGAATAAACGGTAGTTCGAGTTATCAAAAATGTTCCTTCCAGTCCCTTCTCAATAATAATTTTTTTTAGATATAGTGCATACTAGATAGACGATAAATACTCATAGTTTGAATCAAAATAATTGTCTGTACTACATAAAAGTATCTTTACAAAGAACAAATTTTATTAAGATACTCCGAAAAAAGAAGTTGTTTTGATTCTTTACAATTGTTATCGCATCTTTAAAAGTTATTAAGTTTGTACGCATAATTCGACTTATTCACGTTTTCGGAATTTTCCAGGTAGTTTACAAAATCTGATATTCGCTGATTATTTAGAGGCGGTAAAGATTCATCATCATTATCTTCATTAAAATCGGCACAAGCTGACTCTCCATGAACAACTTGCACAATCGCATCAGAGAACAGGGATTCGTTCACACGTAGAAGTTACGTTTTCTTTAGTAATCAACAAATTTTTAATTTCCGTCCATTCCACATCAACAAAAATTTCAAAATACGCTGTCATTCACTTTAGCTTCCTTATCATTGCTGTTTATGAAACTACAGCCCTTAGAGCAGTTTTTGACAACTGTTTCTGTCAAAGCCCAATTTCTTTCCTCTTGACTTCAGTTTGCATTGCTCTTAAATGTCCTTTTGTCCTAGAAGCACGATTATTTAATGCACACAGAAAAATAAGGTTACTTTTTAACTTTTAGTCAAAATTTTAAGTTTCTACAAGAGTAGGCAGCTGCTACTCAATTAAATTTTTAGTCCGTCAGCCGTGGCAAAAAATATCCCGATTGCCTACTTTTCACCCAATCTGTCGACACTGTGGTATTAAGGAGCACTGTTATTAAAAATTTTTTCCCCTCATACAAACTGATAAGCAAAGCAATTTGTTAAAGAAAACATTTTTTATTTGGCAGCATTTTTGTGATGAAAATGAAATTTTCTTAAAGACTTCGACTTAAAAGGAGTACATTCGAGGCATAAGGACAACCTTGCGTTTTTTAAGGAAGAATTGTTTAAGAATCGCGTGAGAACGTCTATAGGAATATTTGAGTTATAAGGCCTCCAATCAGAAAAGCATAGCACTAGTTATACTATGACGGATAATTTTCTGCTTTGTATATAACTAGCTTCGTTGCCCGGCTTTGCCCGGTCTATTTTGAAAACAAAAATTGTGTCAAGTGACGTATATTCAACAATCAGGCATAAATAAAAGAAAAAAAAATCAGCATGCAAAATTTCCCCTCCAAACAATGACGACAGATATTAAAATACTTTTAAGAAATTAAAATAAAATAAGAAAGATGGATTTAAAAAGCGTAACCATGGAAACACAAAATAAAATAAGTTTCAGAACTGAAAATGAGAAAGATGGAAATAATGGATTCAAAAAGCGTTACCGTGGAAACGCAAAATAAAATGGTTAAAAACTTGAATAGAGAACAGATTTTTGAACTTCATTTAATTCGCTTGTAACTTTTTTTCTAATGGAGATAGAGAGTTTAATTTCTGACCATAGGTCGAGTTAGATCTGGAGTAAAAAAAGCAGCTCTATCCAATGCTGTCTAAAAGAAAACTGTAGGTCAATTCCTTCACTTTTTATTGATAAATTTAATGAAGAAAGTAGCGCCTAAATTTCAGCTAAGCCTAAACAAATTCGAGCTAAAAACGTCAATAACTCCCGCCGCAATTAAGTTAGAGCATTGGAACAAATTGCGTAGAACGGGGAAAATTCTTCCCTTTCCAACGATATATAATATTACTAATTGCAAGTAATTTTTCACCCCCATATTATGGAATTTATGTGAAAATCGGGCCTAAGTTGGAATAAAAAAAGAACTATGCCTCGAATTGTTTTCGAACTAGTCTGCAAACCTTCTCAGGACTTAAAAGAACAAATTGTGTAAATTTCAGCAAAATCGGCCGGGTAATTCTCGAGTTTTGCGAGTTCAATCAAACAGACGCTTTTTGGGGACTTCATTTTATACTATGTAGAGATTCCCATACGTAACTATGTAAAACTGGCATATATTGCTACGCATAATTAAGTATTATCTAGATTAAAACTCATAAAAATAAATGTAAGCTCCTTATTTAATGCATCGTAAAAGCTCTAGTAAAAATCATAATCGCCAGAAAATTTTCTAAGCTCTTCGCTTTAGTGTCAAACTACCCATGTCTCAAGAGAAGTCATCTGTTTTCCATTTCTGTAATCATTTCTAGCAAACCGATGCCAGACACATTTAATACGGGATCCGGAACGCCCCCCCCCCCCCTCTCCATCACCTTTACCATTCGTCTCCGCAATAAAGCTCTCGCTTGTTGCTTTTCGCGCCGGAATGCGGACTGCATCCGACATTCCTGGGCGAGCGCTTCGAGACTGTTGCCGTTCGCTGCCTCGCAAATAATGTATTTCTCGCTTAATAAATGGCTGTCGCGCTTTGTCTCCTCTTGGAATTCAACTTCTATTAGAGGATTGATGTTAGCTTAAGCGCACAAGGTGAAGCTAAATGTATTTCTGCATGTTTTTCTTTTTTCGCTTTATTTTTCCTTTTTTATAAATTTGACCCTTCTTACTTCCTTTCCTCCTCCCTGACTTCCTTTTACATAGTCATAGTAAAGGAAGTATTGTAACAGTCAAAAAATTCTTTCTATAATTTCCGCTTAAATTTCCATTTTACTCACCCTCGAATGAATGCTGAGCAGATTTTTCGGCACGATGCTGTGCGCGTATGTACCTAAGAACGTATGGACAGTCGAAATATTCATTTTGATTGTCTTCGAGTTCATTATCACAGATGTCTGGTGACGTCATCAGTATGTGCGTATGTATGTATGTATGTATCTCACAAAACTCAAAAACGTCACACCGTAGAAGGTTGAAACTTTCTATGTAGACTCTAAGTAGTGTCTAGGTGTTCCCTCTCCACCCTTTTTTGAATTCATTCGTATATTCCAAAAGACGCCTTTTACACCTTTTTGGGGCAATTGGTGTTAATTTCAATGCAGACATGTGATATAAAAATTTGGCGACCACTTGGAGATATATCACCAAGCTTTTACTCACTAAGTTTTTGTCGCCAGTTGGCAATGACAACAAATTTGGCGAAGAAAATATTTTTCGAATCTGGTTTCAGTTTGGCGTTATTGGTGATATCTAGCGTGATATCCATTTAATCGTGTTAAAATTGCCGATATTTGGAAAATGAGTCTCTGTAAAAGCTTGTTTACTTGGATTCGCGACAAACAAGGGGAGCAATTATTTTGTTATATTATACTTTTGTTCTTTATTCACTTTCCATTGCGTTTTATATAATTTTAGATTATAGACGCAAATAACACATTTTCTTGTTAAAACTATCTTTATCTAAAACGCTGTTGCTACAAATTAAAAAAAATTATGCGTGAGAGGTGATCTTCATTATGCTTAGAAGAAAAAATTAGCAAATTTTATTTGTGATAAAAACACTTTTCTTTGCGCCTATGGATTCAAAACACATGTATATTAACTATAATTAGTTAAAAACTAATTTAGAAGCATCGCTAAGGCTGAAAAGAGCCTAATCACACGGTATGAACGCTACCAGGTAAGGTTTGCTTCAACTAGTTAGACTAGTACTATTCTATAGTACAAGTCAAAAAAGGTAATTAGGCGTTGATCCTGAGGCAAGTCATAACATCTCCTCAAGCGAGCAAAATATTATCTAAAGCTGTATGTTGGAGAATTATATTTCAAAACACTCGCCACATACCCTATTAGAGCCGGAAAATTGCGCTTGGACCAATCACTCTTTCCAATAGCAACCAAACTAGGATTGTTATTATTTTGAATAGTTTTATTGCTCACTCTGAGGCACTATTACATTTTTTCTTCTTAAATACCTTCTGTTTAGTTTCTTTGTTTTTATTTTCTTAAATCAAAAATTGCAATTTCCCTTATTAGACATTTGAAGGTGCTATTCCCTTTGTTGACCATGCTTTTATGGGTGTATGAATGTGTCCAAAACGTTAAGCATTTAAGAAGTATTACTTTCAACACACCTACAGGACTATACGCGCCTATTTTTTCGAGTAGTTAAAAAGCATCAATTATTTTATAGCAGTGAAGGAAGCAGTGGTCCCTTTTTTTTGGGGGGGGGGGAGAGCGTATAATTTTCGGTGTTGAATGTAGAGCAAGCACTGTGGTTGCTTACCCTGCATTTGAGGTAATCCGAAATCTGTACGGTGAGCGTATTTTATTGAAGGTGAAATCTTTCTGTAAAACAGTTTTCTCAGCAGCAAGAGTAACGTCGCCAGGAAGTCAAAAAAGGAATGCGCGTCAAGTTATGGATTTTCTTTTTTTCTTCAACGAACTGCTCTAATAGTTTGGGTTTATCGCTGTATGGAAGCTTCGTCCTTTCTTCAAATTCAACGTACTAAGTTTATTTGTGTGATATTTTTCAGTGTACACCACTACAGGGGAAACATCTATAAAACATCTGATTTTTTTTTTTTTTTTTTTTTTGCCCCGCACTCAGGCATTCCCCAAATCGGTATGATCAGTATATTTTACTGAAACAAAATAAAAGTTTTAAACGATGAAAAAGGAACAGTAGGGGAGAGGAGGGAGGAATGGGACAGTGGGAGGAGTGGGACAGCTAAAATTATGGCAAAATAAATCACTTTATTTTATTGTCAGTTTGACCACTAGAGGCCCTGTTTATAGCTTCTTTTTGTTTCATACTTGCAGTTTATCCAGCAGGAAGTTTCAGTTAATAGTTGGAAAAAGTTAAATTTATCACCTCCAAACTAAGTTTCTAATCTATTTTCAGTTTTATTTCTTTATTTATGTAATTTGTAAAACTAACATAATATACTATCATTGTGATTTTAAGTATATAATGTATGCTTATCTGCAATTTAATTAAGTCTAAAACCAGCATGGTTCATGTGACAAGTTATTTTTTAGAAGCAATGTGTAGAGGGAGGAATGGGACACTCCGAAGAGGGAAGAATGGGACACTCCGAAGAGGGAGGAATGGGACATGCCCCATAAATATGTCCCTTCTGTAAAGGGGCTGTTCAAATATTAAGTAAGCATGTTTTTATCAATTTTTGACCTCTCCTCCCCCTTGTCAGCAGAAATAAGCAAATCGCAAACCCCTCTTAATAATAACATAAGGCACTGGGCCATATAATTCACCAAACCAACAGTTCAAAAGATAATCCAATTTTGTTAACACCGGACAACCATGACAGCCATGTTACAATTGAAATAATCAACAAGGCAAGAGACAATGGTGTTTTTTGTTAACCTTTCCGCCTCATTGCAGTCATAGGCTTCAACCACTAGATATATCGGTATATTCCTCATTTAAAAGCCGGTATAATGCAGCTTGCAATGATTGGTTGATAAACAATCCGGGAAAAACTATTAACCTCTACCACACAGCAAAGCTTGTTGGAATTTCCTACCAGGCATCATTCACACCAAAAAATATTACTTCCGGGTTTAAAAAACCTGGAATATATCCATTTAACAGCGAGTCGTTTGGAGATGAAGAGTTTTTGATATCGTATGTTACAGATCATCCCTTGCCGGTAAATAATGATAATAACAGTAGTTGTCTTCCTTCACCATCTAACCCACCTGACAATCCTGTTAATATCGTTGTTAGCATGCCATCCTCATCTCATATTTTGTCGCTTAGTCCTGCAGACATACGGCCATTTCCCAAAGCAGAACCCAGGAATCCCCTGAAGAAAAATAAAGGAAAGAAGAAAGGACGAACAAAGATATTGACAGATACCCAAGAGAAGATAGAAATTGAAGAAGAAGAAGCTGCCAGACTAGAAAAAAAAACTATCAACAACATCAACTAAAACTTGTATGAAAAAAACTAAAAGTTAAAAAAACATTTGAGTTTAAAGATAAATCCAGTGATAGTGAAGGGTCAATTTCTTTACACGACACTTCAGATGAAGAAATATTTTATCCTCATATGCATGATGACGTGGAAATAGCACAAGAGATTGACTGGATTGAAGACAAACCAAACGTAGGAGAAAATGAATTTGTGCTTGTCAAATTCTTTACCAAACGGTCAATTGTTTACTATGTTGTAAGGGTGGAGAGCATTTATGATACTGAAAGCTACAATGCAAAATTTATGAGAAAGGACATGAGAGGAAATTTTATTTTTCCTCAACAGGATGACTGTAGCATACAGATATTACAATGAAATTACCGCCACCACAATTGGTTGGTGGGACTAGTAGAGCACAATCTTGTTTTTCTTTTAATGTGGAACTTTCTAATTATGACATTTGCTAATTAATTTTTCTGTAATTTTCAAATGTGTCCCACTCCTCCCATACTCATGTCCCACTCCTCCCTCCCAGGAGGGAGGAATGGGAAAAAATTCTTGAAATTTGTAATGAGTCAAGTGTGAAAATAATAAAATGTTTAAACATTGTGTATATTTTTAAAATGTAGTTATAATATGCAAGTTTATTGTGTGAGCTTTTGCATTTATGAATAAGTATTGGATTATGAATAAGAATCATTTATGTGAAAAGTGTCCCAATCCTCCCTCCTCTCCCCTACTAAGAAGTTTCATCTTCAGTGCGTGAAAGTGCATGCATGAAAAGTTTTCTCTTTTTTTTTTTCATTCATTTATTTTATTTATTTGCTTACTTAGAGACATCACGTTATAGCAGTCTGGTTGATCAATATAGTAACTGCGTCCGTTCTCGATGTTTCATTTGGTTATTTTGAATAATACATTTTTTAGCGTAAAGAACTGTATCTAAAAGCTTCCCTGGGATATACACTGGTGGATAATTGCTAAGGACGGATGACTATAGCAGCGTTAGCAACCACAAAATGGAAGGCAATGAAATAGGGAAATTAGTAGAAGTGCGGGATACGGTAAGGAGTGTTGTGCACATGCAAATTTCAGATTCACGACGTTGCTACGTAATAGCGCTGTCGTCACGTAATAGCGCTGATTAGCGATATAAAGGATTTGGTGCGTGACGACCATTGTTGTTCAAAGAGAGAGTTTGACGGGTAAGAATCAATTGACGAACTTGAATTTTTCAATATGATTTCCCGACATTTCTTAGATGATTTTGCGGGTATCCGTGTTGTAAACAAGATTGAAGAAGGGCAACAAATATCTGATGTTTTACCCGGGAGTTCGACGTTAGCCATAGGGTTGTTTCGAAGGTTTGGAAATCATTTTAAATAAATGGAAGGTGCAGCAAATGTCACGGGGGAGGTCGTGTACGCAGTACGACGTCAGTAGAAGTTCGGTATATAGTGCTAAAAACAAAGAGGAACCGGCGCAACACAGCTACTGAGGTAGCAATACAGTTTCCTGCTGCTACTAGCAAGCAAATATCTCAAAAAACCGTAGCCAAACGTATGCATGCACTAGAAATATACGCCCGACAGCTTTTTTTGTACATCTAATTGTCTTCAAGTCAGCGTTTCGCTCGTTTATAATGATATTTTCAGCATCACATTTGGAGAGAAGTCGATTGGGCTTGTGTACTGTTCTCAGATAACAGCAGGTTCAGTCTGTCGTTTAATTGTGAACGACAACTGAACTAGCCTGAAAGTGGTACTGAATAAAGGCCGGAAAACATAAAGAAAAGGACAAATATCCTACTAGTGATGTCATAGTGTGGACTGGTATCATGATCAATAGCCGCACGTTGCTCATATGCTACCAAAAAGGACTATCCCTTGGAAGCGATGCATTGATGCTGTTCTGCCACCCCATGTTTACATGTTCCGTGGTACTGTGGGTGATAAATTTGTTTTCACGGATGACAACGCTGCCTGACATCACACAGCCCCTGTCCATAAGTGCGATAGAGAGCGAGAGTACTCAACCCAACGTCAACAACGCCCTCCAATAAACAAGGACACCCTCATCTGTGATTGGCAGAGGAAATGGAGAATTTACCCCAACAGCCGCTGAATATTGTTGTGCAAAGCAGCAAACGACGTGTGGAAGCTTGCATCACTCTCGATGGTGGCCATATCCCATATTGACAACTTTCGTCGAAACGCCTGGGGACGGTAATTAAATTTTTTCACTTTCACGCATTCAGCACAAAATGATCGTTTTGTTCTTCGGACACTTTTCAGCGTTTTCTGGATTTCAGAGCACATTAAATTATCGTCATTTCAATGTTCTAGTGTTCTGGCATTAGTTTATTTCACTTGACATCGAATTACACATACTTTTTTGCGCGCTACATAGCTCATTGAGATCCGTCCTTAGCAATTGTCCGCCAGTGTATTTGATGTTTGTCCCGCTTCTAGATGATTACGAAGTCTGTTCGGTCATCTGTTTTTTGCAGGCGAAATATTTTCTGTAAAATTTTTTTCAGTTTTAAGAGGAACACTGTCATAAAGCTAAAACTCAGGTAAGAAGACAGTGCATACACGAGAGGGGTTTATTCCGTCTTTTTCCTGTCAACTCTACACTCGGGGTAACAATACAGTTTTGAATTCTCAATGAATTAAAGTTTTTTGTTGTCGTTTGAATTTTTATTTACTGATTCGAAATGCTACCTTAAATAATAATAATTCCAAAAAAAGATATAAAATATTTAAGAGCACAACTGCAAAAAACTGCAGACAAGTGTTTCGGCGTGACAAGGAACATCTTTTTCAGTGCATAAGGATTGAGCTTACGGATGAAAGGACATCCGACAAAAATTCCCTTTTGTCGAATGTTTTTTCATCCATAAGCTCACTTCCTTACGATTAAAATAGGCGTTCCTCGTAACGCCTCGCCGTAACAAAAGTATGCACTAGTCCGCAATTTTGTGCAATAAAACATTGTTATACCTTATTTTACTTTTCGAGCACAATTGTATAATATGTACGCTTCTATGAAACATGTGTGCAGTAAATGAAAACGAAGACTCGCTCCTGAACATATGCTTTAACGCGTAGTAAAATCAGACGATTTTAACTTTTATTTCAAATACGGATCCTCCTTCCAATTCCCAAAGAAAATTGTTTAAGAGAGATCTTTATTTTAAAGTGTTAAAATACTACGTTAAAGATAAGAAAATTTCTGTAATCGGTGTAAAAATGAAAGTTGATCCGCAAATTTTAAGATTCTTCAGAAGTAATAAAATTTTTCTGAATTCTTTTGTTTCTAACTTTGGAAAACACTTTCTTCCTCCTACACTTTTCTCTCGAAACAAATCTCCCGGTTTTCAAATTCTCCTACTCCGATACATTTCGTCTGGGTGTGGAGCGGAGGGGAGAAATAGTCAAACAGACGAAACATTTGCTCCGGAAAGTGTCGCATTCCAGAACTTCATTACCGGCGATGGCTCCGAGCGCTGTCGAACTACAAACACGCAACGATGACGGAGCCAGTAGAGAATTCCAAAATCGAACTCTACCGCCGCTGGGAGGCAGAATAGAACGAACATTTTGTCAATGCTTTCGTGATTAACGACATTTTGAACGCTCATATTCGTAATATCATTCGCAAAATTAGTAATGCCAATCAATTTTATGAAGTCACTATCTCAGAATTCCGTTTTGTCGTAGAAATCGGACGCTTTATAACTGCCCTAAATTGCTCTCATGCTTTTATTCTTTACTTTCACCTCTTGGTCTATCTCTGAATTACAAAATCTGCTAAAGACTCTTATATAAACGAGAACATTTATATAAATGAAAGCTTTAAACATTTTTATAATGTCGCAGATTCATTCTCACCAACTCAGTACATTGTTATGCTCAATAGCATCGTATACTGTCCTTATCAGATCCTTTTTCTAAAAACGGCATACGGAGTGACAATCGTTATCTACAGGTATAAGTCAAAGCAGTAGGAAGTCCCACTTAAGGGAACCGGGACGTTCTCGGCAACGAAAAGAGTCAAATTTTTAGTTGCAAATCACGAGGTGTTTATTTGTTTTAAAATTAAGTGTAACTTAAAAACTATTGTGTATAGAAAGAATGTAATCTTCTCATCATAAACCAGTAAAAATATTTTTTTCCTTAAAGAATATATTTTTGAATAGTAAATAGAAAATATATAGTTGCACGATAATTTGAAAATTTATGGCTGCAAATAGGTACGCTTAGCAAGTACAATTCTGAATTAAATCACTCTAAGCTTCAATACGATACAGGCAAAAGGTCACAAATTACAGTGAGCGTATTATTTTCCATTTACCTTCAAATTAAAAAGCCACAAAAAATGTTAAAATATAGTATTTCATAAAATCCCGAAAAAGTACAATATTTTTCACTGAAATTAGCCTCCTAAAAATACAATAGTACCTAAACAAAAGTAAAAATATGTTTAACACATGCAAAATGCTTGTATATGTTATAATACAAAGTTTCATAATCATACATTGATATGAATTTTATCTAAGCGTACCTAAAGTTCAAAAAAATGTGTTTTTTAAAAAACGGGAAAACGTGTTGACCTTGACAATGCTGGTAAGCATGCGATACGCTTCCCAAACTGCTTACGCAGAGGCATTTTCGAAGTTTACGTTATGTAAATAGAAAAAAAGAATAAAAGTAACTGAATAATGAACTATTTGATGAAAGAAAACTGTTTTTTTGTCAACATTCAATCCAGATACCGTCCCTTTAAAAGGGGCGTGACTTTTTTGTTTACACTTTAAATAGTAAATTAATTAGCTTTCGGAATTTGATACCCACACAATGTGTACATTTTTGGAATCAGGGAAGTGTCCCTTATTTTATGCAACTAAAATTGAAAAGTCGATTTTTTGAACGTATAAAACGTCCCGGTTCCCTTAAATATGATTCCTGTCTTCGACCGTTCAACATACGTCAGCCACGTGTCACAACAATGTGTCTACTAGGGGTTGTGAAAGGGAAGCTATCAGTCAAGCATTTGCCATTGTGAGAGTTGCCCAAAATCCCATGTCCCTAGCAAAGCGTTATTCTGTCCGATCTCTTCGGCGTAAAAAGAGGCATGAAAATTAGAGATCACCTGACTAGAGCGAACGTGTCCACTACAACCTACTTCATGGGTGTATTGAAGACCACTGTGTCGAAGGCTAAAACAGCTTGCACTATCCCGGGTAAGGTGTCTTCTGCGAAGCACAACAGTGGGAGAAAGTCAAAGTTGAACGACCGTGATAGTGTTTAAGAAGATTATCGTCCGAAAACACTAGACCACACTGCCACATGTAACATCTGAGATAAGTACCCTCCTTCAGAATCCCATATACATGAAAACTATTCAGTGGGAGTTGCATAGTGCGCACATTAGTGGCAGAGTAGCTATTCCAAAACAATTACTACCGGAGCGGAACACTTTGAAGAGACGGCCTTGGGGCCGAACCCCCTTAAACAGGATACAATCGCAATGCACTATAAAAAAATCCGAAATGTTACTGATTATTTCCGTGGAACGTTGTGGGATTCCATGGGTTATCACCTATTTCCCCGTAAAAACAAAAACCATTGCAAAAAAAAATTCCCTGAATTTTTCTAGTCGCACAAATGCAAATTTCTCACTGACGAGAAAGATAATTTTAGCTACCAGTTTAAAAATTAACTGAATGTATTTTGTTAGGTGTATCATCTTTAGTTCGATTACAGCCCGTTCAGGTTGACTAAGCTCCCAATGAGAGCGAAAAAGTCTCCGGATAGCTACAGCTTTGCAAGATAAGAATTGTAGACAAGGAAGACACTTGGTTCTTACTTGTAATTCTGCCCGAGTGCTATGACCATGCTTGCATTGATGCTTATGGAGCGTTCTTAGTAACTCTGGAAGGTTTCAATCAATTGCATTAAGCCTACTGAATTTCTCTTGAAAGCTCTAAACATGATTCACTAAACGTTTTCTAAGAGATAATTTTTTGTGACAGCCCCTTGAATAATCTAATTATGTTTCGAACATTTTTACCATTTAAAACATCATCGAATTTCTTTTTTCGAGCATATCCCTCCTTATCACTATTCTAATATTCAGTTCTGAAAACTCTCCTTATGTCTGCCTTCTCTTATCGCAAAAACATTCCATACACCCCGTTCCAATTCTCACTTTCTGCTCTTGGAAATTCCCTATTCCGCTATTTCCTTAGAAACATCGGAACGAGTTGACGAATTTTTATCGCTTAGGAAATTTAGAAAAAACGAAAAAAAAAAAATCTTAACTCCCACCCCAAGAAGTTATTTAATTTGAAGTTTCCATCCTCCAAGACGTAAACACCGATCGTCTCTCGGGCGCGATTCTTTTCCGAACATTTCTTCCGAACGATAAGGGAGAATAAATATGTAAGCGAACTCCTTATTGGAATTCGGAGCACCCCCCCCCCTTCCTTTGCTGCAGGTTTACCTCCGAAATGAGCTTAGTGTGCGAGACACGCCGCTAGCGAGTGTGACGTAGCTGTCGCCGGGAGCAACAAGCATCCCCCTCTCCTCTGCAAACATGGGTATCATTTGCATAAAACGCGATTCCGACTCGTTCTTTCATCTTTGCCGAAAGAACCCATTTCATTAGGGGAGCCCTCGACACCCTCGCATGGGGTGTTGAAAAGTAGCGCCATTTTTGGTCTGCTTGCAGAATAGTAGGGTGAACATCCGGAAACCACAGCGCAATAAAGAGGTACTGTCAATACCAGTTCACGCATTAAGGAGTTGACTCCAAGCTGGGCTTTCACCCAATGCGGGACATTCCCCGGCGCAATGTACCCTGTCCGCAGACCACTATCAGCTTCCGAACCTAGTCATACATCTTAGGTTGTACCAACTTCTGTGGCACAAACTAAAGTTACATGATTATAGGTATGATGGGGTGGAGAAAAGTAGGTTGCACGTTATGTGCACGGAAATGAGTATTATATGTACCTTTTATTTACATACAAGGTACCCCTAAACTAAGAGGCTAAACTGTGAGAGAATCTAAAACACGCATTGATTGGAATTTTTATATACCTACATGAGATTAGATATTAAAAGCTCTTTCGGAAAACAGGAATTGTAAAGGATTTGTTTTTTAAGTTTCCTCTTCATATATTTTTAAAAATACGATAAAAAGACCACATTCAACATCCATACAAACCTGATAGTGACTATCAAGCGACTGGGATATTCTTTAGAGGGTACAAATATCCTCTGCCGTGACCGTAAGAGACTGAAGTGTTTCGTGAAACAATGAAAGTAATGCTTTTTTTTTTTTGAAGTTGTACATTAATAATGTTGATTTTATCATTTAAACTCTCTTGTCATCTCAATGTAAAGGGCTATTTAGTTCATAAACTTCTTAAAACTCTTAAATGATGTGAAAAAATTTGGAAACTGTATCTGAACAGTGTTTTTCTATTATAACTATTACTAGTTTCATCAATTATTTCATGTGTTCAAAACTCGGTCAGATACAATAACGTTTTAAGTTCAGCTTATAAAACATGCAAATTCATTAAGTCCGTGATGTCATCTTTTACCTTGAAGACAATCTTTTTCTCCTAGAATTTCTGTAACTGAGATTAAAAACATATGTTTCTGTAACTTACATGCTATAAGAATTTTTCTCTTAACTTCTTTCTTTTTTCTTTTCTTATGTTCACTGTCCAATTTTTAATACGAATTCAATACATGCTACATCTTTAGAGTATAATGCCTCAAGCGCGCTAAACGCCCGTACACAGTATATTGACTTATTTATAAGCTGTTATAGAATCATTTAAACTGGGTGTGTAGCTGAAATAGAGTTAGCTTAGATAACATAAATATAATTTTAATTATATAATTATCATTATATACTTTCTGTGATTTAGCGTTGGAAGTTAGCAACTATCACTTTTTTCAGAAAAAGCAACCGAAATACACACTCTGGGACTGTTTTTAGCCCCCCCCCCCCCCCTCCTTTCCTGCGTTCACATTTAAGATCCAGGAAAACATTGAGGCCCACGTTTTTACCCCAAGCAAGAAATTCGCCCGTTAAGGTATGACAGGTAAAAATTGCTTCTCCATTTGAAGCAATTGCTTGTTTGGTGATATTTTGATAGTTGATATTTTAACCCTAACTCCAGTGGATTAAGCCTAAACTCCAGTAGATAGCGTTCATTATTTACCACTTTTTTGTTTCTTCATCCTCCAAAAAATACAGCCTTACCAGTAAAATAGTTAAATGAAAGGATCCAGTTCAGCCTTGTCAAAATAAACAATTTCCCTACATGTCAAACATTTCTAAAAAAAATTATCAAATTATAAATAACTTACTAATTTTTGGTGCTTCAAAAATAAAATAATGCCGTCATGTATGCTATGGCGCAAGTTTCATTGTCGATGACGTCAGCGTTACTCGATCACTGATTTTGGATATTATATATATACATTAGGATTTAGCCCGAAATAATCAGATACAAACAACTCACAACAAGAACTGAAATTTACTGTCAGACAGTAAATGTAACAGAAGGGCTACGAATGTACTGAAACGAATTGCATTTTTAAAGCAAAGTGAGCGAATAGAACTTTAGAACATTGTACTACAGCCTCAATGATTCTAGCATCTGTTACTGACGTCACATTCCTTCGCACAAACGTTCACCGTTTCTGTAAAAGAGTTAAACCAACTAAAAAGTTAATTGAACTCATCGGGATGGGAATTGTAGCGGCACATGTGCCTGCCGTGTCTGGTGACTTTACTGTAGGGAGAAGAATGCCGAAGTACTTCTTCACTTTTTTACCTGATTACACATCCTGTTAACCCCCCGTTCAGAAGTTGATTCAACTAAGTTGCCTCGTGTGAAAGAGGTCTTAAGCATTGTTGTGCTATGTAACAAGATATGATAACTAGATGCAGTGCAGAACCTTTTATCCGGGAACCAAAAAACTGGAAAACCAAAAAAAAAAAAAAAAAAACGGCACCTTTTTGCCGATTTTCCAGCCATATTTAAAAAATAAGCATATTTGGCAATTTTTGAAACACTAAGCATTTTTTTTGAAATACTTAAAAGAATATGAACGGTTTCTTAATAAATATTATACTACTCACAAATAACTCGGGAAAATGTTTACAAAAACGAACTTCAAAGGGTTATACTTTACGCGGGGCAAAATTTCCGAAATATTTTCTTGAATTAAAAAGTACACTCGTAAGTCTGAAATGTTCACGTTTTATTCCAACTGAAAACTAAAAAAATGATATTGTCTCATTCTAAGCAATATTTAATTGAATGGCCTTTCATTAAAGCCGTTTAGAGCGTAAGTGACGTCGCGAAAGTGCGGGAAGCGCCGAAAACCAGATTCGCGAATTTTCCGGTTAGTCGATTGTGGGATCTAGAAATCAATTAACGCAAGACTGTAATAACTCTGCAAGAACTCAAAAATCAAATTTCTATTGATATTAATTTAATGTAAAAGCAATAGATACCAATAACTACCGTAATCGCAAACACCAAAACTTTACAAAAAATTTAAAAGAAAAAAAAAAGAAAAAAAAACGCTTTCATGAATAAAAATTTTTTTATACACTGTAGTAGAAAAATTGCACATCTACGTTCAAAAACTTGTTTCTTGTCATTCCCTTCATTTTCTTTCGTTTTAAAACATGTTTAAATTTCTATCTCACAAGTAGTTTTTGATATTTCAAAATTTATAAGCATTTCTGAACTGTTTTCTTATTATTTTAATATGTACTAGCAAAAATACCCGGCGTTGCCTGGGTCAGTAATAATTATGAGAAACAATCGTTACTTGCTCTTGTTTTCTGTTTTAAGCGAAAGAATTTAAAACAAACCTTTTTGACGTGATTAAAAATCGAACTTCTTCCTTACTCATTAAACTAAAATAGCAATAAGTATAAAGAACAAAATAGTATTCAATTAGAAACGAAAGCGCGACATTTAAGCATATACAAATTTGAAGAATTTCCGAAATATGAAATTAAACTTTACATGTTTAAAAAGATTTATGTGTTAGTACTTTTTTTTTAAATCTGAAACCTTCTCTGTATGGCTATTAATGTACGAACTGTTTTAAAAAATGTAGCCGCCCATGTTCCCCTAACACTTGGTTTAGTTATTTTGGGACATTTCAATTTTTGTGGGCACTTGGTAAGGTTTAAAATTTTACCAAATTTGCGAGAATCATTTTGGGACACTTTCGATAATACTTCCCCTCCTTACTAATTTTTATTATAGAAATATTGTTGCCAGATGCTGAGATACTTTTGGTCAAAATAAAATGGCGCTAAACGGTTTCATCTGAAATGTTTCCAAAATAAATAGTAAAATTTGGCGATTGTTTGAAATCGTGCAAAATGAAAAATTAATGAAAGTTTTTGTGCGGTTTATGGATTTGCCTAATTTAGTTGTTGAGTTATTTTACACAATATTTTTTTTTTTTTTTTAAGTATCTTTGATTGGCGATATTTTGTTTATATGGTGAAAGCTGAGAAACGTTATTACGTTATTTACGGGCTCCAAAACAGCGACAGTGGAAAAAACTGCCAAATGCATCAGCTACTGAAATCTTTCTGAAAAAATTCTGGCGATATTTCTGCTGGTTGGTTGGATATAGTGAGCAAGTGTCCAATCAGCATAAATAATAATAATAAACCATTAATTACATAAGTTCCGTTTAAAAGTAAAATGATCAGCCAAATCCATTTATTTTTAGACAATCTTGTGAAAAAACGTTACTTTAAGATTTGACTTGAGAAAAGCCTCAAAAAGTCAGACGAAACGCAAAAATATTCAACAATACAACAATTCTTGGGAGTTGAGATGACACACTAAATAATGACTTGGGTTGATGAAAGCCTTCGAACAGGGAAAACAAAAAAGCTCATAACTCGTTTTTTGTACAACTTAGAAACTTCGAACAGATGCTACCTTCAGCAGAAAAATTGGCGCTTTCGATGGACATATAATGTTAATATGTGCACGTTTTTTTCCATCCCCATAATGGGGCATTTATGCGAAAATTGGGACTAAAATTGGAATAAAAAGGGAACTATCAATTGGATTTTTTTGAACTGGTCTATAAACCTTCCCAGTACCAAACTGAACAAACGGTGAAAGTTTCAGCCAAATCTGTCGGGTAGTTTTTGAGATCTTAGGGAACAAATTTACCAAAGTCCATTTTTATATATATAGATTACTATTTATTATAATAATTTGAATTTTATAAGCAATTGGCCAATAGAGCTTTTTAGAGATCCAGAAAACCGGCAAATTCAGATATCCACTCTCAAAAAATTCAAGCGATTTTAACTCAGAGTGAGTAAATTTTCACTCCTTCCCAGCTTTGAAAACGCACTTTCCTTATAGGAGTGAATTTCATTCCTTTTGCGGAGCGGTTATTTTCACTCCTTTTGGGTAAGCTCATTTCACTCCCTTTTGATAAGTTATTTTCACTCTTTTTTAAGACTAAATTAATATCCTAAATGAGTGGCTGCTTTCCGTTTTGGAAAGTCGATATTTCACTCTTTTTTAGAATAAAATAGGTAAAATCATTTCACTCTTATTTGGTGAAATTGGTTTTTAAACGTGTTTTCATGTGCTTATGCTGTGTATTTGAATTTAAAACTGTTATTTCATTTGGAAAAAAATTTAGTTTTTAGGTTAAAAAAATGTGGAAAAAAAAACTGTTTTTAGTGTTTCCGAAGAGGATGCACAAAAACTGTATGGTAAGTACGAAGAATTTTCTTTTTTATTGAAACTTTAACTGGTAATATTTCTTGAACTACTCGTATATCGTTACAAATCACCCACGTGCAATATTACGTACATTTCCGAATCTAAAGATTGAAATAAAATTAAAAAACCCACACAGTTCCAAATAAATAGATTTTAAATTTTGAAACTCTATATTGATATTCTCGGTGTGCCTTTTAACATTAATAAGGTTTTAAAAGTTACATCAGTCCAAATTAATTTAAAAAGTCACTCATAAATTATGACAAGATACGTTTGAATTCAATTTTGTTTCTTCGGCGCCATTCATTAACTACGTAAGGACAATTTTGGCAATTTTTGACATTCCAATTCCTTCTAAGTAAGGGTATGCAAGATTCCCCCCCCCCCCCCATCTTACGTAAGATTCTTTTTTTTCTTCACAATAATAAAATAACAAATATTACATCACTGGGATCGTTCTTATATCAACTATCATTATTATTTTTTAAACCTTTTTGAGTAAAGAAATATTTACTGTAAGGAATCTAGACCGAATTCTTTTTCGACAAATAATTTTTGTATATGATGCGATAATAATTAAAAATAAGGCATACAAAACACAGTGCGATTTTTTTATTATATTTTACACGTTTCATTCTTTGAAACACAAGTAAAAAACGGCTCATCCTATAATAACATACTTTTACCTTAATGAAGGAAATGAAATATAATATTTGCCAAACCACTTGATCGAGGATTTCTAATATAAAATATTGGCTTGGAAAATATTACGTAAGAATGGATCTAACCCCCCCCCCCCCTCCAAGCAAGGGTATGTAGAGAATTTTCCACCCAATCCCCCTTTACGACCCCTTACTTAATTAATGAATGGCCCGTTACACATATGAATGAGTGTATTATGCAAAGTTTATGATACTCTTTAAAGTTTATTCTACACACAAACAATATTTGATTAATTTAAAATATACGCAGTGGTTGGAGCTCCGACCATCGGAAGCGGCTTCGGTATCCGACCTATAGATTTGCGCATGGTCGGGTCTGTAACACCTGCCTAAAATATATATACAGTACGCACACACACACCCCAAAGATGGTAACGACTGTTTCAAATGTCATATTTTTAATTCGATGAACGAAACAAAATTGTTGATGAAGGTTTCATTAATTAGGAAGAAAAAGTTACAAAAAGTTCGCCGTAACATTGTACGTGGGGGATTTGTAACGATATACGAGCAGTTCAAGAAATATTAACAGTTGCAAGTTTTAATAGAAAAGAAAATTCTTCGCACTTACCATTCAGTTTTTGTGCATTTCCTTCAGAATCCTCATTCGGCAACAAAAATTGTTTTAACTCATTAAATGAAGACATTTAAATAGCGACATCCACTTGGTACTCGCGACCAACGTTAGTTAAGCCGAACATGGAGGTATAGAAGATTCTCCCTAAACAAAATCACGTGACAGAATCGAACCAATGAAAATGTTTTTGAGTCCTTCTTTTAAAGAATGTTTTTATTTTTCGCTCATCAAAGGAGTGTTTCCGAATTTCACGCAAATAAGGAAAAGTTTTAATCTTGGTTTTTTTCGTAAAGCGTCTTTTTTCGATAAAGTTAGCACTCAGAAAGAATGAATGCACCCGCAATAGATTTCACTCTTTTTAAGAGTTATTTTTTCGTTCTTTTGAATTAAGAGTGGCAGGATAGCGATGGTCCCGAACTTCCCGGATAATTGGTTCTCTACTGTATATGATAGCAAGAATATCGCCCGGCATGTCTTGACGGGCGATTTTCACCCGTCAAGGTATGACGGGCGAAAATTGCTTTCACATTTGACGTAAGCAATTCCCTGTTTGGAGATAATTTGATAGTTGAAGTTTTAACCCTAATTTCAGTGGATTAACCCTTAACTCCAGTAGATAGCTTTCATTGTTGACCTCTTTTTCGTTTCTACATTCCCCTGAAATGACACAGTCTTACCAATATAACAGTTAAGTTACCGGATCCAGTTCAGCCTAGTCACAATAAAACATTTCTGTGCAAGTCAAACATTACCAAAAAATATTATCAAATTATCATGCCGTTGTGCGAGCTTCATTGTTGGGGACGTCAGGAGCGTTACTCGATCAGTAAATTCGCAATTACATATGTAAGAATGTTATGACCTTGTGTATAAAAGAAAAAAAAATGTCCTATTATTTAACAAAAAAGAGCAAAAATTAACTCGAATCTCTTTTTGCCAAATTATCGCATTCAATGGTTAGAGACAGTTGATTACTTGCGTTTTTAAAGTTATAATTTTGCACCAATGTTAGTCTATCCTTTCAGATTTTCTATTATACGATCTAAACTGCTAGTCTTCTAATGGTGTAGCAACATTTTGAAACATATACACTACTATTTAGTTAGAGTAAAATGAAGCTTAACTATCTAATCATTTTATGTGTCGGTTTTGTAGGATATGAGAATTATAGCCATGGGACAAGGCATGTAAATAACATTTCACTGAAAAATTTAGGGTCAAATGGGAAAAAAAAGTTTTGGTTCAAGTTAAATGTTGGATTTACAGTGCTATAGTTGCATAAAAGTATCTTCGACAAAATTTCTCTAATAAATGAAACAAAATTAAAATATCAGAGTGTAACACAAACGTTCCCACTTTTGTTGATTCACCCATCTGTCAAATTGGAATTCGTTTTAACGTTGCTAATCATAATTGAAGGTCAGAAATGAGTCAAAAAATTACTCAATTCTTCTAACGAGCATTTCGTTTTGGCAAGCAAAAATCATTTAATATCAGTTCAGCGCACAGTATTTATTATATTTTGCACCGAAAATGTACTTTTTTTTCTCACTAGAAAAAGTAAGCATTCCAGATCCATTGCCATTAGCCACATAAATCCGTCTAATGCTTGAACCAAAATGGTCGTGGAATCTCTTTTTACAAGCGGTTCATCTCACTGTCACTGCGCGCTACTTCATCCGCTCCTTAAACTCGGTAATATGCGTGTTTCCGAGCACGCGAACGGAACCTAATCGAATAAAGCTATCCTCAAAACTGTTCTAAAGAAACAACGATCTCTTGCCGCGAAAATTCGATTTCACCATAACACGTTTCGAGCACCCGTCGAAGGTTTCGAATTTTTCATATCGTCGTGCGGAGTCTTTTCGACGGCATTAAGTGGATTTCGATGTCTTAAATAGGAACTTCGGTTCTTCATTAGAATAAAAGGTTGCGCTTTTCTCTGCAAAAGGGATGCTGTAATCGAATAAAGCCATTCCTAATCGATGCGTAGCCGGTGTCTCAAAAATCGTGCACCGTCTGAATAAATTTCAAGCTAAAGATGACAGAATTGTACATGTTCAGTGAAACATTTATGTATTGGTGGTAAATGTCCTGAAATTCACTTTGCGTTTTTCGGATGATTTAAAAAATCTTAGCTTTTGTTTAGTTTGAACTTTAATGGAAAAACAAGATAAAATATCGAAAAGGATCATAAATGAACAGCTACAAAATAGGATCTTTTCCAAATTAAAAATAGGCAAAAGTAACGAAATTTTTTTGAAGTTTTCAAACCTAAATCACGCAGCCGGCAGGCTCAAAAATACAACTTCAACGGCTCTTTGAAGCAGTTACTTTAAAAATTAATATTGCTTTCTTCTGATAGTGTACACCAACCAGTGAATGAATGACTGAATAGTTTGATTTTTTAAAAGGAATATGGTTTTTAGACGTTTCTATTCGATGAATTGGCAGAAATCACACCCTTCCAGAAACAAAACGACTGGAAAATGCTGTGTATGTGCACTGGTTGGAGTGTTTATTTAGTGAGTAGGGGCATTTTATTTTCATTTCAACTCCCCAAGAAATCTGAAGCAGAACCATAGAAGTTCTTCCATTTTCAGAAAAAAAAAACAACCTAGGTACGTACATCATCTAAAATATTTTTACTGTCCTGTATCAAATGCAACGATAGTTCACGACGCTATGAATATTTGAAAATGAAATTGCGCTTAAGTGTTCATTCACTGGTCAGTCTACCCTATTTGCTCACATAACACAAAATCGAGAGTTGTCGGTTTGACCCATCTGTACGGTTTTCAGTTACTTTTTTAAACTTCGAACACTTCTTGCTGCAAAGAGACTCATACCTCGACGTGTAAACGACAGAAAGAAAATTAACTACCCATTAATTCTAAAGTAGAAAGAAGCTCAGGTAAAAAACCAATAAAAAAAAACTAGTTATTTATTCGAGTCCCTGAGGTTTTCATCTCAGAGTTTTTTTAACTTCCTTTTACAAAAAAGGAAGTATTGTACCCGTGAAAAAAAATTTCACCCGAAAATTGGCCTTAATTTCCATTTTGCTCACCAATGTTGCCAATGCCAATGTCTACCCTCAAATGAATGTTGAGTTTTTTTTTCAACCCGACCACACGTGGATATGTGCCTAGAAACGTACAGACACCCGAAATATCCATTTTGATGATCTCCGAGTTAATGACAACGAGTTTTCTCGTGACGTCTGTATGTACGTATATATGTGCGTCTGAGTGTATGTATGTCGCATAACTCAAGAACGGAATGTCCTAGAAAGTTGAAATTTGATATGTAGATTCCTCGTGGGGTCTAGTTGTGAACTTTCCTTTTTGATTGCATTCGCATGCTCCAAACAGGGTCTTTTGCCCCTTTTTTTTGGGGGGGGGGATCATTGTTAATTTCGATGTAAATTCACGTGGTGTTATAATTTGGCGGACACGGCGATATATTGCCAGTCTTTTGGTCGCCAAATTTTGTCGCCAACTTGGCGACAAGTTTTTCTTTTTTTTTTTGTATATTTTTTTTAAATCTGGTTTCAATTTGGCTACTGTTGGTCATATTTAGAGAGTAAACTATTGAATTATATTAAAACTGCCAATAATGAGAAAATGACATTAAATTGGAGTAAAAGGAAGTCATGTGACGCACACATCAGCTCGTTTAAATCTGGTTTCAATTTGGCCACTGTTGGTGATATTTAGAGAGTAAACTATTGAATCATATTAAAACTGCCAATAATAAGAAAATGGCATTGAACTGGAGTAAAATGAAGTCATGTGATGCACACATCAGCTCGTTTTTTTTTTTTTTTTTTTTGTAAATAATTTTATGAGCTAAAGCTTAACATAAGTTGACATTTCTAGGGTAGCTGTGAAATTTTGCACAAGTCGGTTCGCTTTTCGAACAGTTCTTTTTGTGTTCGGGTGGGAGTGGGATTTTAATATTGTTCTAACTACACTGAGCTCTTTACTCATATTTTGTTTTCTACGAGAAAGGAAGCAATATCTTCACTTTGTACTAATCGTAAATCAGATTTTAATCTGATTCTTCCTAACAGAAGATTTAAATATTCGCGAATCAAGATTACGAAGCGAAACTCGGGGGATAGTTAGCGTCACTGAGCATAGAGTAAAATTTCTAGTCCATTAAAAAAGAAAAAAAAATAGAGAACAAGATGGGAAACAAAGTGTCTATTACATATAGCTACCCATGATGTAAGAGGTCGAAATGTTAAATTAGTCAGCTGTTGTCAGTCACGAGATAACCTCATTTGGATAAGTCATTCCAAATTCTCTAAAAAGCAGGAAAGCCCTGAGTTCAAACAGATCATCTTTGTTCAACGTTCCTCACAACGGAAAAGAACGTCCGGAATGGCCTTTCTTGACCCTTCTTTTTCATCAGTCCAGAGATGGAACGACGAATATGCGGGTCATTTATTGAGCAGGACATTCCATAGCGAGGATGTGCATGTTTCTCGTCACACGATTCCCTCATTAGTCGCTCCGGAGAGCTCTCGGACACATCACGTGATGGATGACGCTTGAGGAAAAATATATTGTTGTATTTAGAGTCCTTCGAAAAAGTGATGGGGCTAATTGCTTTCTTTCTATCACTCGCATTAAATAAACAGGTGCTTTGAAATTATTTCAAGAAAATGCCCATCTTCATATTATTAGGAGCCTAAAGATTATTTTTTGCAAAAAAAAAGGCGGGGGGGGGGGCAAAAAGGTATCAGTTGTTTAAAAAAATCTTTTAATTAAAGAAAAACCGTTAATTCTCAGTTTGTACAATTTTATTTGTAAAATGAGAAAAGTGTACAAAAAAGAGAACATGATATTTGTTACACCTACTTAAGTTGATTAAATGTATCAAAAAATGTTTATACTTTTTCAACTTTGTTTTGTATAGTTTTTGTAAATATACTGAAATTTGAAAATATAAATTTTTATTTTTCTAAATGTAACCAAGTTGTTTTCTTTCTATTCTCATGAGTCTATTCTTTTAATTGAGAAAATAATTTCAGTACGAAACAGGTTTGAATTTAGAGCGGGTCTTTCAATGGTACTAATTAGTTTTTCTCTTTTTGCCCCTGACGTCTATAACTCATCAAATCTGAGGCAAAAACGAGCTGATGTGTGCGTCACATGACTTCTTTTTACACCCATTTAATACTAATAGTGTCTTGTAACAAGCAAGGAAAAACTTTAAATATTTTCACCCATAGTAAATAATACATACATATATATATATATATATATATATATATATATATATATATATATATATATATATATATATATATATATATATATATATATATATATATATATATATATATATATATATGATGATTAAAAGAAATACGATGAATTATTAAGGAAGTTACAAAGCAATGCGTTATAAAGAAAATAATAATAATAATTTAAAATTTACGCTTCTACTTTGTAAGTTATTTTTTAAAAGTTTAATTGGTATTTATTTATTTATTTTTTTGAATTCTGCCCTGATTCGAACCTGCGCTCCACTTATTATCAGAATAACACGCTATCCTTCCGCAACAACTTGTCTTCATTTCCGGTCGATGTTTGATAAAGTCAAGTATGGCGTTCAATTCACTAATTTAATGGAAAAGCAAAAAATAAGAGGCGGTTTAGATGAATATTAAAGTATGTTTTTCATGAAAGTTTGGCATGCACTTAACTAATTTAATAAAAAAAGAGAAATTAAGGTTTTAAATTTTTATTAAAATATTTTTTTCACCAAATTTGGCGATATATTGCCAAGTTGGCGAAAAAACTTGGCGACAAAAAATTTGGCGATGTATCACCAAGTATTCTCCGAGCTATAACATCACTTGAGTTTGCATTGATATTAAGACTGATTTTCTCCCAAAAAGATGTAAAAAACCCCTTTTTGGAAGATCCGAATGCACCAAAAAAGGCAGTGCACAACTAGACCTTACTAGGAGTCTATGTACCAAATTTCAACATTCTGCGGCATACCGTTTTTGAGTTATACGAGATACATGCGCACATACATACGTACATACAGACGTCACGACGTTGGAAGTTTCGTCGCCAACTTGGCGACAAATTTGGCAACTTTTTTTAAAATCTGGTTTAAAATTTGGTCATTTTTGGTGATATTTAGGGAGCATTAAATCACCTTAAAATTTCAATAATGGGGAAATAAATTAAATTGGTTGTAAAAGGAAGTCATGTGATGCACACATCAGCTCGTTTCTTCCATGTTAGCAAATTTACCTGAAACATTTGTTTAAATTTGAAATGAAAGAGAACAAATACAAACTATTGAAATAGCACTTCAAAGTATAGTGTTATAAACCTGTTTTTACACCAAATTACACGAAAATTGGCCAAATGGACTTCGAAACACACGAAATATTGACAGATAAAACTCCGATTTCAATCCAAACGCTTTATGTTGTTGGAGTTTGAGTCAAATTTCATTTTCGTTGTATTGTATCGCATATCATTAAAATTCAAAATGTTTGAGTATGCCTTCAGTTCAAAACAGTACTTACAATTTAAACAAAGGATACTCTTTATCCTTAATTTTCCTATGCTAAATATCGTATCTTTTTGTCTTCTACTCCTGTACAGTTGAAGAAAATAACTCAATAAACAAAAGTAAAGTAGAAATATGATCGTAATGAGTGGATCGTGTGACAGTACTACATTCCGCATGGAAGGGTAGAGAACAAGACTCATAAAGACAATGAAGAGAAAAAAAGACAATGTTTCCAACGACCATGACAGCTATGAATAAAACCACATTCCCACAATCTGTTGAATTCTCACGAATCGATTATTGCTCATAAAATAAGATATTAGTGAATCAAGGAACATTCTCAGCAGAGTGTAAAACTTTATTCTTTGGGATAAGAAAGTTCAATTTTAATAGTATGTAAAGTATTGTAGATTGGGATGAAAAGTATTTTAATTTTAACTTTAAAAAGAGTAATAACACTGCTAAAAATAGTTGATGCTCACTATTTAAATGATAGAAACAGATAAAACGTTCATTTAAGAAAAATGAAAATCGTGTAATATAAGACGAAAGATATTTCAACGAGTCCTCGAATTTGGGAAACTCGACGCGTACATAATTTTTGCTATGTTCGGAAAGTGCAACCATTTTAGTGTTTATAGCGAGAATTACATCAAGAAAGAGCTTCACAATGCACCTTCAATAAGCCAGTGTCAATGTTAAGGAAAATGGGTGTATACAGAGACATTTTAAATAGAGCAGCCACCCTTACTAGCGACAGCCCGTTCATCAGAAGTGCGTCAAAATAAAATGATTAAAACATTTTCCTCCAGAAGAGAAGGTTTCATTGCAGTAAATTTTACTTTCGATTAGTATATTTCCCTCGAATAAGAAAATAAAGATTTTATGAGATTTAGAAGTGTAGTGAACTATTAGGTTTTTAGTTTGGGTGGGTAGGGGGGGGGGTGTTGAAACTTTAACAATATATATCGCGAGTTTTCCACGGGAAACGCAAATGTAGCAAAATTTGCTCAACCCGTGATTTTACTATGACGTGATTTTTTTTTATATAAATAAATAAAATAATAAAAAAAACTGGAAATGAGAGGGAAGGAAACTTGAAATCAAATGCGCAGTAGATCATTGCCTTGCTTTTAGATTTATGTTACTGAACAAAATTCTTAACTTATATATACTTAACCTATGCAAATAATATATGTTACAAATTGACAATATGTTTTTTCATTGATTGTTATTTTTTTTTAAAAGTATAATTTTTAATAATTTCACAAAAATACTGAGCTGTCTTAAAGCCAAAAGACATGTAGAGCCAACATGTAGAGTGATGATTGTCTTCTAGTGAACTATTTAAGTAATACCACATGAATGTTTCTTTCTTTTCTTTTCTTTTCTTTTCTTTTTTTCTTTTTGTCTTAAAGGAAATGTTCAATATTAGTCTAAAAGTCTATTTCAAACAGAAAACGTTTTTCTTGAGATTTCGAACTGATGTGATATTAGAATTCAATTATCTCACGTGTCTGTGAGGGGAAAAAAAGTTGTTTTCATGCAGGAGTAAAGAAAAGAAAAGGATTTAAAACTCAAATTTCATTGTAACCAACAGGAAAAAATGTGATCGGTCAAGTATGTGTTGAACTGAAAAAATAAAGGGACACCACTGACGAAAAATAATGCACATTTAAATTACTCTATTATTTCGATTTTTTTTTCAAAATTTCTAATGAAATTCACCCAGTTATTGTTATGAGGATCTATAATTTCTTGTGCATGGCTTCAATGCAGTTTTTCTTCTACTTTATCTGAATCTAATGCATCAATTGTAGTTTCCGTTCTAACACTTTAGTCTATCAAAAAATCTACCCAAAGATATTTTATTGACTTTTTTTTCTTCTTACAGAAGTATTATAACTATTTTTCACTTTTCAGGGAACTTTTGAAGGGCTTTTTTAGTTCCCAAAAAGAAGCTTTCATAAAACTTTCAATCACCGAGGTAAACTCTTCATATAATCATTAATACATAAAAATATCTCTTTACATGCAAAGTTTTTTAACATACCGATTCTATGCGGTTTTTTTCGTACTACAGTGAAATTCCGTTTCAAAAAATACCAATGCAACGAAATTTCCGTTTCAGAGAAATAAATGCTTAATCCATGTTTCACTTGCCTTTACACTGCTTGAATTCCGTTACAACAAATTCCTGTTACAACGAACAAAATTTGCGGACCCTTAAAGTTCGTTGTAACGGGATTTCACTGTATCTCAATTTTTTCTTTTATATTTCTGATTTGATATCATTTCATTTATGAATTAATCCAAAAATAAAAATTAAAGAAATGAAAAAAACAAATTGAATGAATAAATTTATTAATAAATAGAAATAATTAATTTATTAAATTAAATAGTATAAATCACAACATAAAATCGCATTATAAAGAAGGAAGAAAAATCCCAGTAAAAATTTTCGAACATTCTCATGTATGTTCATTCTCAGTTTTTATGTTTATATATAAACTTCTTTTTTTAATTCTCTCCCCCGTGCACACTTCGGTGTAATATCACCATTTTTCATATCCCCTGTGTTTGAACAATAAAACGGAAATAAGTCATAAAAAGAAAGATGATGCGTCGGAGTATTATGAACACTTACTTTCTCTCACTATCGTTATCAATGTATGTAATACCGACATGGAAAAAGAAAACTACAAAAGTCACCTGCACACGTTCTCCGAATATGCGGAACCATTCATCAATCCCAACTTCCTTAAGAAAGTCCCTGGAAAGAAACAAGTATGTCTGTCCCATCCCTAGGGATTCATCAGGCAAAGTGCTGCTCTTCATCGAAGAAAAATCCCTCTCAATCGAAGTATTTATTCATTTGTACCTATGATCCGTCAGTAGAAGCCCACCGTTAGGACATTTTTGTCCACTAAGTAATCCTGTAGTCTCTTACACCGAAGTTTCTTACTTGGTACGCTGCGCCTCACGTGAAAGATGGTAAACAACTTTGAAATTGAAAGGCGATAAACTGATTATCTGTTAACTTGTTAATTTCAAGGGATTGTTTAGCACAATATCTATTTCCATAAAATTACTTTTGATGTGCAAAATCTTATCTGAAGAAAAATCGTCATTTTTTTTTTTTAATTATAATTATAAAGTACTTCTTTTACATTTGAAAAAAAAAGAAAGAAAACGGGAAACAAATATTCCCACATGACGAGACTTTAGGTGAAACTTCCAACAGTAGTTGGAAGTTTCTTTTTGCATGAAAAATGACAACCATTCAGAAAAGCATAAGAATTTTAAATTTCAGTTTCTTCTCTGCAAAATTTTACTGTGCAGTAAAACTTCACTTGAAAGAATGTCAATTGAATAAATCTTCAAAGCAATTATTATTATTTTTTTTTTTTTTTGCTTGCATATAATGAAAGTGCTACCTTTTTAGTTTAAAAATGAATTTGCTTGATTTCAACTGAACAGAAGTTTCAAAATAATTTTTCATCTGTTTTTTTCCTCTTATCTTTTTTAAGCAATCAACGAATTGCTTTTTTACCTTATCTGACCAAAATTAAGGTTCCTGTGATTTTTAGACCCGGATCATCTGCGAGCACTACCGTTGACAGAACCATGCAGGTGCTGATTCTCAGGGGTGCAGGTCCTGGTTCTGGGCTTCCACCAGCAACACTATTCACCGGAATCCTTTCTTCCTGAGCGGTGGCGTCTATATCCTACCCACACACGCCTTACACATACACTCACACAAGCCATCGCGCAGAAGGAAGGACATGCTCGAGGCCCCTGGACCAGAGGACTTGGCGCTACCTCTCAGAAAGAGAGACATGCTCACGGAATTTTTAGTGTGCTATATGCTTTTTTTTTTTTCGTCTAAAAAGAATTGTGTAAGGTCAAGAGTGTTGGGCATTAATGAAGTCTATTCCGGTTAAGAAGAGCAGTTTGTAGAAACAATAAAGCCAACGAATAGGGTCCAATCAAAATTCATGATTTCGGGAGAAAAAATTCAAATTCAACTAGGATTCAAAATTCTTCTTTTTCTTTTTCACCAGGTTTTGATTTGAATCATCAAAATTAAAGGATCTGTAAAAAACTTAATTCATTGGAGATGAAGTAGATCGCTATGCGTACATGGCTTTGTAGAATGTTTGTCGCAATGGTTGAAAAAAAATAATAAGCTTCCACTTTAGAAACATAGGGATTGGTTGTGAAGCAGAATAGGTGCTGTCTTCGTGTGACATCAGTCTAGAGGTTTATCTAGTGCTATATGTAACGTATACAGTTTTGTGAAATTACCATTCTGCAAGGAGATTTGTAAATTACGAATTTTGGAGGCCTTCTTTAATGCGACAATGCGAGGAAACAAAGCAAAACAAGAATAAATAAAATGATTTTATTTTTATTACTAAGATTATAGATGTATAAAAATTGAAATATTTCATATCTTCATATTTAATTTTAAAAGAGATCTGGTTAATTAAGGAGCGAACGAAACAACTTCCCGAACTTTTTCTTTTTTGGAACTCTTTTGAAAAATATATGGTTTAAAAACAAAAGTCTTAATATACTTTTATCGCTCCTCAGCATTAAATTATCCATTTAATTTCTTAATTCTTTTTACAGTAATTACTTCCACACTTTGTGAATATTTCCTCCGGAAATATCTCATGTAAATACATTCTTTGAAGTTCATTGCATAAAAATATTAAATTTGACCAAACCAATAGTGTTTTTCACAGAAATAATTAAACTCACTGAAGAAAAGCTCTGTATTAAATTTCAGCACAATTACCAATTTCCGTCAACTCAAAACTTGATCTCTCCTGATGACTTTACCATACCAAGAACTAATACTTAACTCATTTCGCAGGCTGGACCAAAGATGGTGGAATGGAAGTCGGCAATCCCCAGTTTGATTGCCCGAGAATAGCTCCGATCATCTACAGGCATTCGTCCGATTCATATTCCGAGGCGTGTCTTTGGTCCACTCTCCCTGATTAAGGGAAAAAGTTTTGCCAATCGCGAATTGAATCGAGTAATTGTGTTCGGACGGCAATTATCCTTTTTTGATTTCCGATGTCTGCTGCCCGATTATGATAATTTCGTGCGGCAGTTCATCGTTAGGACGCGTAATGGCGGGTCATCAAGAACTTCCAGCCACCTATTTGCGGCACATGTTTATTTCCTTAATGGCTTCGGATACTTGGTTATGGAATATTTTTGAAACAACCACTGATCGCTCCGTTCAAGCCGTTAGCTGTTACTTTCGCAGGCGATAATGAAAAATGAGCCTCTTCCTGCGGATTATTAATGTAACTTCGAGTCGAACCCTTTCCTGTTTAATATTTACATGATGTTTTTGAATGCAACGGAAACTCTTGGTCGGCATAGTTATTAGTACACAGGAAAAATCCATAAGTAAACGTAAAAATATTTTTAAAAATCGCTCATAAAATGTTTGCCTGTAAAAACAGAATCTGTAACAAATGCAGCCTATAAAATGCAGGATAAAAGAAATAAATAGCAAATTGGAAAAACTAACTGGTAAAACTTTGTAATTTCTACTAGAATTACTCTAGTAGAAAATTAAACGAGCTGATGTGTGCATCACATGATTTCCTTTTACTCCAATTTAATGTCATTTCCCCGTTACTGGCAATTTTAATGTAATTCAATAGTTTACTCTCTAAAGATCACCAACAGTGACCAAATTAAAATCAGATTTAAAAAAAATCACCAAATTTGTCGCCAAGTTGGCGACAAAACTTGGCGACCAAAAGACGCGATATATCGCCAAGTGTCCGACAAATTATATCACCACTTGAGTTTACATCGAAATTAACAACGATTTCCCCGCAAAAAGGGGCAAAAGACCCCCTTAAGAACATCCGAATGCAACCAAAAGAGAAGGTGCACAGCTAGACCGCACTAGGAGTCTACGTACCAAATTTCAACTTTCTAGGACATACCGTTTTTGAGTTATGCGAGATACATACACACATACGCACCATACATACGGACATACGGACGTCACGAGAAAATTCGCTGTAATTAACTCGGGAATCATCATTATGGATATTTCGCGTGTCTTATACGTTCTTAGGCACTTATCCACGTGTGGTCGAGTCGAAAAAAAAACTCAATGTTCATTCGGGGTGAGTAAAATGGAAATTAAGGTCGATTTTTGAGTGAAAATTTTTTCGCGAATACAATACTTCCTTTTTTGTAAAAGGAAGTAAAAAAAAAATTTAATTAGGTAAGACAAGCTAACCAAGACTGAAAAAAAAATTATAACTTTTTAACCATGTCTAAAATAATATACTTTATAAAAAATATCTACACTCGATTGCAGTTTTTAAAGATTTACTTGACACTATCATGCTTTAAAGACACAACGTTGTTTCGAAGAATACCGAAACAACGACATTTGACATCGTGAACTACCGACGGTTTGTATTCGAATAGGTACTTTTTTTTCAGCAGCCATATGCATACCTGTATTTTAAAGCTTTATTTATAGTCTAAACTAAAAACCATTATTCGGATTGCACTCGACTAGAACTGGTAGGAAAAGCTGAACCTTCCACGAAAAGAATCCATTAAATGGTTAAGTTATATAAAAAGATAATTAAAAAAAAGAAGTCTGAGTTTTTTCTAAACGCTTTTCTAAATAGCTTTCAAAAATTCTTGTTTCAAAGTTTAAGATAATGTCACGCTGCGTTTTTCGTGATTGCTTTTCAAACATATTTAGAGCAAATCAGAAGACGAAATTTGAAACAGTTGACAACATATAACATCAATCATGAGCTATAATCTCTATTCTGGAGTAAAACAAGTTATTAATGGCTAATTAATACTCATGATGCATATATTTTAACTTCCGTATTTTCCTATATTTCAAGCTTAAATGTGTTTCGGGAAATCTAGCCCTTAGATATAAATGATGGCAATTTGAATAGAAAACAACTTATTTTGTCCATTTTCATTATTTTTCATTATTAGCTTTTCGCGGAAGTGTTGTTTTGGTTTTTAATTTAATTTTTAAAGTCAATATTACTCAGAATAGAAGTTACAACAAAACCTTTTCGATGCTTGAACTGTTCTGACCACAACCTTTTGCCTTTTGTCATTTTTTGTGCTCTAAAAACTTTTGTTTTTTTGAATTCAAGCTTTCAGGAATGGTCACAGTCCCAACGCACACGCTTCAAAAAGTCTAAAATCACTCCCCTCTGACCACTTCCAAATTCGGACGAAAAAAAAACTCTTTTTGCCAAAAAAAGAAAAGAAAATCTTTATAAAAGAAAGTTTTGCCGAAATAAAGTGTTTTAAGTTGACGAGAGGCCTTCATAAAAGCCCATTCGCTGCATTTCGAAATGCAAGAGCGTCATAAAAAATAAATATATATCATCTTTTTAAGCGAAAAATTCTTGGATAAGGGCCAACTTTGGGAATAGTTTTGAAGACGGTGGAGTTCCTTAAAAACGCTTCCGCCACTTTCCCCCCTTCCATCACTTGACAAAGAAGAAAATGTCTTGACCTTCCGACTTGGCGACATTAATTCAGCGGCATAGGCACAAGTTTGTTTAGAAGGAAAAAAAAATGTTTGTAATATTCTCTCGCATTTTGGAAGTTAGTTAAATGATCATTACATCGCCAAGTGTCAAATATATTAAACTTTTTGCACAGCATGCGTTTGTGTGTGATGGAACTAAAGAAAATGAACTTAGTATGAATGATGATGTGGTTAGACAGGAAAATGCGTCGCAAAATCAGGTTCCATTTATAATAACCGAACTCCGAAAGATTCAGTTAAACTCGTTTATAACGACGCTGTTTGTAAATTGCTCATTTCTAATAACATTTGTTATTGATCAAGACAGCCCCATTGAAAATAGCGTTGAGTCACACATCGCTTTTAAAGTCATGTTTAAAAAAACGGATTTGACACCATTTGTTCCGAGTATCTACTTTTGGTTTCAAAAATTATTAAACTTCTGTGAATCTTAAAATGAAAAAAAAAAAAAAAAACATAGAAAATTCTCTGGAAACAATTGTTGTTTCCAGACAATTGTTTCCAGAGCAAAAAGCTATTATTGCAATTCCCGATTATCTGTATCTTTGATCTCAACAAAAATGGGTTTGGAAACTTAATTGTTCAAGACTATGTGAGCGACATTTAGCAAACTGATGAAAAATTTATGAATTCTGATGTCATGCATGAAATAAAAAACTGTCACGTAATCTGTCACATAAATGAAAGCTGTGGCAATGTACCTTGCGTACTACTAGCAGTGAATATAGGCTCATTTGACCTCAGCCTTCTCCTCAGCTGACCTCAGCGTGATCCTTGTTGCCTTTTTGCATCTTGAAAGCATCTCATGTCATTTTTTTAAATTGCTGTATTTGTACCACATCTGCTTATCAAATGGTATTCAAAATTCACACGTGATCACGTCAACATTAAGTCTTTTCTGAGACAAACATTTTTTTTTCTTTTTTGGGCCTTTACGTATATTATTTTTATAGCAATGAATAACCATTTTGTAAAAAAATAGTTCCTTGTGTTAAGTTTTTATTTATTTATTAATCCATTTTTGCGGTCATGAAATTTGAGCGGGCACTATTCTGGGTCATAGCATGCTGCTTTAGAGCATTATGGGATATTTTGAAACCAGTTTTTGTTCCAGTTTAAAGAAAGAAGCTATTTTGATTTTTTTTTTTGGGTCTAGAGTCTATTTGTTATCGCAGAAGCTTTGAACACATTTGAAATGCAATGGCAATTTTAGAAATCCAAAGCTTGAAATTTGCAGCTAAATACTAAAAAAATTGATCATCCAAAATGATTAGGAGAAAAGGTACTGGTATACTACAATTAAGAATAACAGTAAGCATTTTGATTTGATAAAATTTTATTTTCCCTAGTTGACAACGCACGACTACATTATTTGAGTGGAATTATAATGTTATCAATGCAGAAGAGAGTGACAAAGGATGTCAATGGAACTAAATAAATAGAGATATGTAACATGTCAAATCTGATACAAGTAATATTAAACTACCAAACTAATATTAAATTTAAAAATTTAAAAACTCCAAAGCTCATATTAAGATGAATATCGCGGATCAAAAAACATACGAAATTGAAATGCATTTAAATTTTTCTAGATAGCATGGAAGAAGAAAGTTTACTAAAATTTACAAGTTTTCACACACAAAACAGCGGGAGTATAGTACTTGCTCACACAATGTTTCTTTGCTGAATTGTATAGACACAGGTTTTGAACCATTATAGCCATACGTGAAATACACCACGGTGTATTTCACGTATTTCTGCTTTAGCCCTGGCTAATGGGCGGTAATTTACTGAATATACATTATAGCCATTTTTGATTTAAAATATCAAAAATGATATTCTTTTCATACTTCAAAATGTTACACGGGCAATTGCTTTTTGCATAGCTGGGTAGTTTAAAACTCTGAATTATCTTCATCTATTGGATTGATCTCCAAGATGACAGTACTTTCCAATTTCAATGACTCAGGACACCGTGCACACGCATGGTCTTTTATAAAAATTCCTCCCGAGTAATGCGCTTTCGATAGAACCTTAGCGGGCTGCAAAATTTGTTCTGATTTGGCAAAGATCGTAACCTTAACAGGCGGTAGCAAAACTAGGTCGTAAGGAGCCATTAGTGTCGGCCATGAATCAAAAGACCCGCTGCCTTGCATATTAGAGTAAAAAGCTTTTCTAGCAGGCTATTATGCGGAGTTGCCGGAATAAATTGATTTGCGACGCGGGCTTCAATAATAAAAATATTCGGAGTTGGCGCAGTTCGGCACTACTATTAGGGTACAAGGAACGAGTACGCGTTTTAAATATCAGGGGATAAAAGGGGAAGATGTTTCGCCTCTAAATAAAAGGCATTCACTCGGTGGCTGCTTCTTATTTTTGGTAATGATTTATTTGGTAGAAAAGTACGCGAGGCTTTACCCTTTAAATTTGAAAAAGGAAACTTTTGTTGGGGTTATTTTTCCTCGGTGCCATCTTATTAAACAAAGAAAAAAATGGGAGCTCAATGATGGAATGGATACCGTGGTTGAAGCGAGAGCATCCCTTTTTCAACCATTCTGTGAAAAGCAACTTGAGTTGTTATATTTTTCTTAATACTATTTTAAAGCCTTTTGTTAATTCTTAACTTTTCTAATTTGCCCAATCTGATGATGAATGTATTCTTTCAAACGGTTTATGCATCCATGCCGTTTAGTTAGTACCCTGAGCATACTACAAAGGTAGAATATCATGTCCTATACCTTGAAAAATATTCTGGTGTCAATGGTTTTTAAGAGATTTCGGACAATTTTTACATACCTGCATCTTTACTTTTTCGTAACGTTTACTTTACCGCAGAAAAAAACTCTTTTCAGAATAGTACGTTCCTTGTGTAATGAGGAAGAAAACTCGGGTTCCTCTTCAAAAATATTCTGCTGTTAGTGATTTTTGCGAGATTTCGGATAGTTTTTGCCTACCTGCATCCTTACTTCTTCGTAACGATTATCTTACAGCAGCAAAAACTCTTTTACAAACTAGTACGTTCCTTGTGCAATGTATGAAACCTATTTTAATTGAAGCTTCTTGCAAAATATGCAGATATTTGTCTTTTATGGTTAAATACTCAAAATACGGCAATGATAAAATAAAATTGTCTGAGTCCTTGTTAATTAATTATATTTGTATGTTTTCACTCAACCAATTGCTAATATATCAGTATTTAATCGTGAAATACATGCCATTTTCACTTTTTCATTGATTCAGGAGCAGTTTTAAATTGCTGATTGATTTTGATAACTCGCTACGGGGAACACATTAATTCAGTTACCACAAAATTTAAAAACTGCTAATGTTTACAAAAGAAACTGCTCCTCTAAACATTCTATGAGAAAATAAAGTGGACTAAATATTGTGTGAAAATAATTGTCAAAGCTAATTCATTACGTTAAACGCTATGTAAGTAAAAATCGAAATTTCAAATTTAGAAAAATCAAAACTAGAACTTTTTTTCTAAACAATTTGTACCAATGCATAGCAGGTTTGGAAGGAGCAACAGGAATTTATTTCCCTTTTCTTTTTTTTCTATAATTATAAATTATTTCGTCAGAAAACTGCTATTTGTTATTTACGTTTTAATGGCATTTACATCAGCTAAATTCTTGATGTTAACTTGATATCTATAGCAGCAATTGACTAAAATAGATTTATTTTGCTGCTGTCATAATTGATGAGAATCTACGCTTAAGTTAAGTAAATTACTAAGACCGCAAAAAGCAATTTCAAGCAATTCACACCGAACTTTCAAGAATAAACGTTAACAATGTTTGATATTACCTATGATGGAAATTTACATTTTGTTCATTTGACTCTAGAAATAACTATTTTTTCTATATGGACTTTAATTAACTCACGCTCTTTTTTTAAAGACTACTTGTTTATGTTATAATTTTAAGTGACTATTTACAGTAGATTGTCACCATATGCTTAAGATTTACTCTTCAATGTTCAGCATAGGATTGAAGTAGGCAGTTTAGAAGAAGACGATGAGTTTCACATGTACAATAGTCCCATTCTTTAATAGTAAGAGCTTGCACCTTTTGATATTTTTGCAATAATTTTTGCTCCTTTAATTTCCAGTATTTCAATTTTAAGCACAATGACGATTTTTAGTATTGTTGGTTTCGTTAAAAATTTTGAAATTCTCCTATAAGCGTTAATGCTTACAATGTTTGAATGGTTGTGGGTAATGTTTTGAATTGTTCACTTTGAACGTTCGTTTTTGAACATGTTCGCAATATTTCTCCTTTCATGGCTCAGTAACGATTGTTTTCGCAATAAATTCGTTAACGTGAGGTCATGCAGTTACAGAACTGTATATTTTTCAAGCTGAACTAATAAAATATGCAGATATTATTTAGTCATACCTTAAGTTATTCTTCATATCGTTCCAAATAACAAAATTAAAAAAAAAAAGAAAGAAAGAAAATTTCCGTGAAACATGGACTTATTGAAAGTTGCACTATGTACAAGGCATTTTGTCTGATAATCTCCTAAACTTCGTGGACCTGGTGATCCAAAGAAATGGCTAATATGCCAATTTTAAGAACTTGTTATTGGTCATGGCGGCGAGCGACAGCTAAAATGTAAAGCAGTTGAATCAGCAGGTCGACGCAAGAGGTGGATTTATAAGAGTAACTTTTTGCTTACTATCGTAATGCCAAAATTGAATCATAAGAACAACTTCAAACCCTGGTCCAAACATTTCAATTCGTTTAAAATTGCACAATAAGTGTAAATGCAAGCCCTGTAATGACTATCCTGTTGGGTGAATAGAAAGGGCAGAGTGGAGCATGAAGTGCAACCACCTCCTTGTGGTGCGTTCTCGGTTGTTAATGCAATTAAACAAATTTGCATTCCCAAAAAAGAAAGACATAATTTACATTTATTGCGAGAAAATGGTATTACGGGGCCTTAAAATTAGAAATATTCCAACGTAAGAAAAATTGATAAAAAAATCGATTTTTGGTTAATTTCAAGAAAGTTTACGGTTTATTTTCGCCCAAAAAAACTGTAAAGGAATGTAGTTAATCATAAAGACATGTGAAAAGAGTTAAAAGAAAGTATTTGAATAGTTTTAGAACTAGAATTTGAAGCATTTGTATTTACATAAATTTTTTTTCGAATTGGCCATCTTTTATCCATCCAAACTTTTAAGCTCGATTCCCGGTAGCTAAACCTTAATATTTTTCAAAAATATGCTATGAATGAATTTCTCCATTGCAAATACATCATATTTCTATTATTCAAGTCAAAGTTTAAAAAAAAAAAATGCATAACATACCTTAATCTCTTGGCAAATGCAATCAAATTCAAAACTCATCGGAACCAAAAAGTAGAAATGATAACAGAAGAAAGAAAAAGAGAAAGAAAAAAGAAATACTACTTTTTAGAAATGAAATAAGATTAAGTTACAAACAACGAATAGCTTTTTGACAAACTTTTATCAAAACACTACTGCCATATATTATATCTTTAGCTTGGCAATTTGAATGGTTTGGGCAAAGTGAGTAGCAAACTTGATACGGCGCTACAAGATAAAGTGCGTCAAAAAAAAAAAAAAAAAACATCAAGATCCCTTGCATAAATATCAATAAGTATGTGTACGGCTATGCACATAACCATAAACATTCATATAAATAAGGTTCACGCAATTAGTTGTACGAAAATGATAAGTACCTGCTTCTATAAAAGCAGTAATTTCTCCGAGGTTTTAACTTAGGCGAGACGGTCTTAATCGCGAAAATTTAAGTCCGCAAAATACTATTTCGTGGTGGATTTTTCACAATTTTTGGTTCTGTTCATATAAATTTCGCAAAATTTTCATTTCGCGAAACCGCTGATATCTTCCTTTTCGCGAATGGCTTGCAAAAATAAGTACTTTTACAATATTATTTCACAGAAGCATGGCAAGTACTCGGAAGAGAAAACTTTCCCTGTTAAAAAACTAAGTCTACAACACCAAATCCCTCCACGGGAAACCCCTGTTTACAGCATCCCCGTTTCAGCTCGCAGCAGGTGCCTTTAAAAAACATCCTCTTAAAAACTTCTGATACAATATAATTCCGGAACCATGCAAATCGACGTCAAAAAAACAAACTGGTGAAAATCCCTTTTTGAAAATAAAAAATCAAAAGCCTTTTCTAAAAGTGAAAAGAAACAGATGTCTTTCCGCCGAGGGTGCCGTCCCTACCGCGTGAGGGGTGGCTCCTCCGCGGGGACCAGGAGTATGACGTGTCCCTAAATCCTCGGATTTGATCCCCCAGATCGCGGTTTGTGTAGGGAATTTAGTGTTGTCATGGTGATGGATGGTGATGTGGATGAATGTTAAGCGCATGATTTCATACTATTGCCTCTGCGGGAGTCCATTAAAAGCATCGACACCTGCCCATGAGAGTGGAAACATGTGAAAAATGATGAGAATTAATGTCAGTCGATTGAAAATTAAATGAAAAGTAGAGTATTACGTTTTTATTCACAATTTAACGACATAGAGAGTTTTTTTTTTTTCGGAAGTAAATGAGATTAAGTAGTTTGCACAGCGCGCAAATTTCAATTTTTACCATGCATGATCCTTAAAATGCTTTTGACGTGTTTGGAATTAATATCCAGTGCTTTCGAGACATAATAGCAAAAATTATAATAAGGAAGAAACAAGCGCACCTAGTTTTCCCAATTTTTATTGCCTCAAATAATATTTTTTGAGGTTTTCCGGGACTACTGATGCGTAAATGCTTATGGTATACCGTAAACCGGGGTTACTTCAGACTGACGGGGTAACTTTATAAAAACCTGTTTTTTATTTTTTAGTTTGATTCAAACCTGATTCCTGCTAGATGAGCATGCTTAGAGTAGTAGGAACCACTCTACGTGACTTAAGAACCATTTTTCATTTAAAACCAGCTTTTTAAACCCAAAAAAATTGGAAAAATTGAATTTTGTTATTAAAAAAAACTTAGGCTATCTTTTGGATGGAGTAACTTTATTACAAACCACCGAAACAGTCGTTTTAGATGGAGAAAACGTTGTTACAAAGTAACCCCGGATGATGGGGTAACATTAATTAAAAAAATGACCCCCTCCCTCCCTATTCAATATATCGAAGAATTTCAAACGGCAATTTAAAGCTGAGATGTTAAGCTGTCGTTTGGTTCAAAAACTGTTGAAATATCTTGAAAAATGAGGGTGCTACAATACAAAATATGCGAAACCGGTTTACGGTAGCACAAAAATGCAATTTTAATAGTAAATAAACGTGTGGATAAAAACTCATCGTATTTATTTTGAATGGGTTTATTGAATTAGTAAAATATACGTTGCGCATTTTTATTAAAAAGTCAAGGAAGCAAAATCTGTTTTTATAAGTTAGCCAATGGGAAAGCTTTTTCACATATTAATAAAACTCCTTAAACCCAAGACCAACTTTGGATGGTACATTTTTTTAAGTTGCAGTAATTTGTTCAAAACACATAGAAAAGTGCGGAACAAAAAATGTTTCAAAAAATTGTCTCAATTTTTAATATATAGAAAATGAGTGTTTCCAGGAGGAGCAGCGTTAAAATAATAGTGTTGTAAAACAATAGGAGGAAGATTTGATGTTTCGAATGAGCAGCAAAATTGGTAATCTTTACATGAAAGAACACAATATTTAAGGAATTCAGCAGCATGTTTAATAATTTTCTGATCTAAACATAATTAAAAATAGAGAAGACTATTTTCATTTGACTACAACATAAGCTATGAATTAAATTCCGTCAATGAAATACCTATTTATCATTATTTTCATCTAACAAGAAAATTCACTAATACTGTGACACATTTTGTTTATCCTGGCGGGTTTTTTTTTTTTTTTTTTTTTTTTTTGTTAATCCATCCTACAGGCTTTGCCGGGATTGAGGAAGAAAGAAAAGTTAAAAGAAAAAAATAGAGATACATATGCGAATTCAGTATTCCTTTCCGTTTCAACATTCAATCTATTTTAGATTTGTTTTTTAACTATACTAATATAGAGCACTGAGTTTGACTTTTGTAATTAATTGATAGATATTCAAGTATCTTTCTCTTTTCAATGCATTCCATTTTCACTGTGCCAAAAAATAAGTAAGAGTGCATTTAAAATTTTCTATGATTACTTATTTAAATTATGAAAGCTTTTCACTTTGAATTGTAATGTGTGTTATTTTTATTTCTTTTAATACACAGTTTAAAATACTTATCCCTTTTTCTTTTTTTTTTTTTTTTTGACGATTAGTGTTTTTTGCACCGATATTGTGACGTGGATTTTCATAAATCGAAGTAGTATTTTGCTTTTGGGAGCTGTATGCAATTAAATGAATATACAGCTTTTAATAATGCTGAAGACACAGCATCAAACGTCGCAGTTCCCCTCCTTGTAACTTCTGAGAGCTGGAACAATAACTTAGAATTTATAAGGCTATTCATTACTGCTTCACTTGCGCAAAATATTTCTTAAGTTGACTAAATAGTAATGGATGATGAACTATTAAAGTTAAATAGGCTCACCACGAGTTTTATTTCTATTCCTGGAGATTAGACTCCAAAAGTTAGCAATGGAGTTGTTTACTTCAGTCAAAAGTACTACTTTTAGTCACGGAAATGGATAGAATAAGCAAAAAAAAAACATGGACCCAGAAAATACTTCCATTTTCCCAACAGTTATCTTTGAATTATTTTTTTTAAATGTCCAATTTTTCAAACAATGCGTGGTCATTATGACGTCACAAATGATGTCCTTTGGCGCCAAGCAGCGAATTAAAAATTGCCTCTACGCTTGCTATCAACCATATCGTTGCCAGTACACGTGATTAAAGATGCAAATTAAATATTGTGCTCTTATGAATGGCAACAGTGAATGGCATTTCATCATTCGTGATATCATCGGCTGAAGCATAAAAAGTAAAAGCGAACCGATTTAAGTATTTTTTAAAAATATTAAACTTAGTCAAATTATTTAAAAAATGGTAAGATCCTATGTTTTTAAGCATGCTCTTTCAGAAAAAAATACTTTTAAAATTTTGGAAACGACCCCATTGGCATTTTGTAGAGTACCTGGGTCCACTGAACCAAGGAGAAAACCAACCGCGTTTTTGAAGAATATCTGGTTTAAACGATGAAAGCGCTTAGCAAATACTTTCCAACTTCCTTCCCTTTTTTGCATGGAGTCTTAGATTTGATATGCGTTGCCGCATAGTATGAGAAGTGATGATGCTCTTCCCGTAATCGAAAGACACTAATGTCAAACCCGTAGCGAAGTTGGAACATCTGGTTGTTGTAAATTTCCATTTAACTTCAGATTTAATTAATATTCATACTGTTGAGTAATTTGAGGTTAAATTATTTCCTTTAACTTGGACATATAAAAGTATGTGTTGATATTTTAAACCCGTCTCTGTCAATGAGTATCAATATAATATCAGTCCTAAGCATTATTCCTGAAAAAAAATTTAATTTATTGTTTCTCTAAATAAAATAATAATAATAATTTTGTTTTTCCTATTTTCATAGGTACTCTTTTACATCATCCATTTTCCAATATTTTCAGATCCTGCTAATGGCATACTAAACATGAAAGATATATTTAAATATGGCATGCTGTGTTTCACAAAATTACATAATGGGAGTCAAAAAACTCACGTAATGCGAGTGATATTGATTTTATTAAATTATAATTCACATGATCATTCCAGTTAAAATCCAATAGGAATGGAGCTCTACACACACTATGAGCTCTACACATAAATAATTATATGAAAATTTTACTTTAAAAATCAAAAATTTGTAAGATTGTTACATTTCCAAATAATGAAGCTTCAATTACTTTAAAATATGAAGTAGACCATACAACTATAAAGTAGGTACTACACATAGTACTTGATGATGCATAAGCTGTGCTGTTTTAATCTTTGGGAAAAATCTAATGCGAATTTAAATTTAAAAAAAAAGACCACCTGTATGATTTGAAACAGGTAGAACAGGTGATTTGAAACAAATGATAAAGTAGAAGTGCATTTTTATCGATTAAACTTCTCAAATGCTGTGGGACTCATGCTGAATTATTGCAAAATATATTTCACGTTATGCTGGTTCCATTTTTTTTTCATTGCTGAAGGCAAGATAAGAAAAGTTGAATTTCAAAATTTTTACTTGCAAAAAAAAACTTTTTTTTTTGCTGTTAATCTACATTATAAATTTGAGTGGTTTTACAAAAGTTGAATATTTTTTTAACGAGACTTAAGACGTATTAAGTATTTACACAGTTGATTGGAGCATGAGCTGCCTCTAATGCGTGAAAGTTGGAGAAATATCGTCTGCCTTTAATCCGAATCAGCTGGCTCTCCTGTTTCGATGCTGATAGTTCTCGTTCGTTTTCGGTCACTAGAGCGGACGCAATCGAACCCCATTGAACTGTTCGATTGGGTCTTCCCCCCACGTGACCAGAATAGATTCGTATTTTTCGAGAGTTCTCCTCATTTATTTATACACCCTCCTCTTTATGAAATTCCAGGCGCTAATCTAGGAAGCTGCACGGAGTAGCTGTTCCAAATGGAGGTGGATCGAGTGGAGCAATAAAAACCGACCGTTATGGTGGCAGGCGATAAAAAGATTACGGAGTAAAGAAATATGTTTAGTTGGCGAGCTAGGCGATTTGAAGCATATTAAGGACAATGGTGATAGATAATCTTCAATTTTCAATTTAGCATTAGGAACGTCGTGATTCACGATCACGTGAAACGATTTTTGTGATAATTTGAAAGTTTAGGACTTTTATAAGCCTGTATGGGATTTTTGAGTCATGAGTTTATCATCAGTTCATCGCAATCTAAACTCGAAGCAGTTCAAACTCTTCAGTTCGTTGCGGCTTCTGTTCATTACCATACAAGTTGGTGTTTTGTTATAGTTACTATTTTTTGTGACTATTTTTGCTATTTTTATGTTGACTGTTTTTACTAATTTTTTTTTAATGTTACCCTTATAAAAACTGTACTCATATTATCGGCTAAAATCTTATTCTGTACCACATTTGAGGCAGTAAGAAGTAAAGGGAGTAAGTGGACATTTTCAAGTTTTGAGTAAAACGCGTTTAAAGATAACTAATATCAATCCTAGGTAGGCTTTCATTGGAATTTTTTTCTAAATCATGCTGTATAGCAGCAACTACCAGGGCTACTAGTACCATCTCTTGTCCCAATACAGAGGAGAGGTTCACCTACCATGTGTACAGGTTATCTAAAAAAATTTAATTTTGCCACTTACATCCCTTTCTTCTTACTGCCTCATTTGATGCACGTTGTTTCATCTTAAAAAAGAGCCCAGTGGGGACAAACGACTACTTAAAACACATGTTATACATCGCCAAATTAGTACCTTTCGCAATTAAATAACCAACGATGAAATAAATTATTATGAATTCGAGTCGCTATTAATTGACGTCCTACGATAATGTGTTAAACAATTGTATGTTGTGTGGGGGATGTATGAACAAAATTAAATAAAGTTCAGTCAAGATGTTAGATCCTTCAAATCCCATACATGATAATTGTTTTAAATTGTAGATTAAACTGGTGTTTGTTGGTCTTCTAAATTACAAAATTTTATAACCAAGTCTCACAATACGGCAACAATCATTTTTCCATCTAACCGCCACTGAACTTTTCACCCCCTTGTGTTGGTTTCTTACTTACAAGCTGTTGGTCAAAATGATACAAATTCGCTGCCAAATATTCAGAAATTGGTTTTTTAAAGGTAGACACCAACTTCTCACTAATAAAATAACTATCTAGTAACGATGACAGTAATTATATTTTTACATGCGTTCTGGCCCACGAGATTAATCTTAATAGGAGATGCGGCCTGCAGATAAAAAAAAGGTTGGAAACCACTATCATAGACTACTGCAGTATAGTAACGGTGTACTATGACATCCAAATCAATATTCAGTTGCCGCCCTATAGCCAGGACTAAGGCAAAAATACATGAAATATACCACCAGCTCAGTCGATTTCAGCCGAGGACTGCAGTTTCATGCTCATTAGCACTCATCAGCCCGACGTAGTAAGTGACTGAGTTGGAAGCGAAAAACCTCTTAAGGAAGCCAAGAGTGCCAAACAGTGCAGTCCTCGGCTGGAATTTGACTGAGCTGGCGGTGTCATGTATCCAAATCAATAGTATTTCTGTCTTTTCCCCATTGTCTCTAAATAGCATGTGGTAACTTTTTCAAATACGTATATGACCATTTGAGAGCATCAGATGAGCCATAAGGTCCAAAATTTTCAGCTCTCTAAATGATCATTCAAAAAATCGTTCCCGTGAACAGATGGTCATACATGAAACCTCCCTAACCGACTTATGGGACTGAGAATCCTGTTAACATAAAATCTTGTTAAGAGGGAGATACTGAAACAGGTACAAACTTAATTATGAATGCGTCATGTTCCACGAACGTAGTTTTGCTACTGTTGGAAGCTAAATACGGTGAATTCCTTTTTATTTCATAACAAAGAACTTCTGATTCGTAGATAAAAGCACATAAGTTCTCTTTCAGTTTCAGAACTTAAGGTTTAAGTATATGAAACTCGATTGTTTCTCTTATCAATTATTCTAATCGACAAATCATTATTAAGTCCATTTAAAAAAGTACTTTAAAAAAAGCCTTCGAAAATACAATTTGGAATAGAGATAAAATCTTCAATTACGAGCACTTAGTTTTAACTTAGCAAATCAAAGAAGAAAATATAAATCCTAATGTAATGTAATATTAAGTTTGATTACTTGTGACTGAATTTAAATACATTAATTTGATGAGTAAGAATGTTCTATTGAATTTGTTGCGTAAGTTTGCTTAACTGCTGATCCCGCGTTCAGAAAATTAATGTCTTAGAGTTAATTACAGTTTAACTAGCTCACTTTTAAAACAATATTTAGGAAGAGAATGTAACTATAATTGTACGGATGTAGTAGATTCGGTGGGGGGGGGGGGGGGTTCTGAATTTTACTCAGTTATTTTTCTCCAAATGCTATAATTTTTTAAAAGTAGTATTAACGCTTTGCAGTTATTAGTATTTTTAATATACTGTTTCTCATTTTTAGAAAACGTTTCAAATGAATGAACATAAAATCAGTCGCCTAGGAAGGTTTCAGTCTAGAGAGAACCTTAGTTCAGAAGTAAGTGTTATAAAAATAAAATAAATATTTTAAATATGTAAGTGTTTTGCGCTTTTGAGAAAAATACAAAGTTTCGAGAAGTGTACGTTTTGTGCTAGCAATTTTTGTAATGGCTTCGATTTTTTTTAACCACCGGTTAATTTTGCGAAAGATCTGTTTGGTAAATTTTGCGTAAAGAAAATGACCGAAACAGACTTTTAAAATTTCTGAATGAATGTTCATAAAATAAACGTGATTACCATTTCTTAGATAAACAATGTAAGACAATACAATGACGCTAGCTTAAGGTTTCTTTTACTAGGTTACTTTTTAAGGTCTCAAATTTGTTTTAATATTTGTGTAACGTTAATTTACCTTTTTGATTTTTTTTTCTAGTTTTTATCACTTAAAAGTTTTCTGCCCAAAATCGTAAACATTTTTTTTCTTACATAATATTTTATTATTTTTTGCTTATTAAAACTTTTTTCTACTCCAGAAAAATGCTTTAATTCTAATGACTGGTTATCGTACTAACGAGACGGTGACACTGAAAAACTTCACAGTCTTAAATAATATCTTTTTTTCATTTTATTCAGTTTTTAATGAATTGTTCCTGAATTTTACATTAATTTCCGCTTTTCACAGCTACAATCACTTTCTCCCAAATCTTCAGTGAAAGCAAGTAAACAGTTCCATTTTAGAAAAATAAAATTTTTCTCGCATAGCACCATTGCAAGTTCAGAGCATGTGTGAGCAATTTAGATGGAAAGTTTATAGAAAATAACATAAAGTGTATTCAATGTACCTTGTGAAGATGTTTGTCTTCCCCGACTGAAATTTCATTTCACCACTTTTGCGTGATGAGTAGTACGGTTAGAGGATTTTCTTGGAGTACAGTACGTATTTTTGCCGTTTTGTAAAGGATTAAAAATGAAGGCTGTATTTATCCCAGAAAAAAAAATCATCTTGAAGCGACCTTAAGAAAGTTCCAAATTTAATGTTGTATTGAAATTTCTAAAAAGTTGTGCTTACTGGTGATAAAACTATATGGTATGAGTGCTAAACCTGAAATGATTTCGAATGATTCATCTTAAACACAGAAAACAGCAACAACAGCTGCAATAATAATAATAATAATAATAATATAATATAATAATAATAATAATAATGTGATAATATAATAATATAATAATAATAATAATAGTATAATGATAATAAAAAAACTATAATAATAATAATAACTATAATAATAACTATTATTAGTTTTTATAGAACAATAATTACTATAATAATAATAATAATAAATGAATAAATAACATAATGAATGAATGAATGACAAAAAGATCAAATTTTAAAAATTTCCAAAAATCTGTTAAAATTATTTTTTTTTCTGACTTTCTCTCTAGAACGTTGAAAGCGGATTCTACTAAACAAGTTCGACTGGAGATCTCCCGTTTTATTCTTTTACAGATTAATTAGCTCATCTCTGCAATCGGAATTTATTCCATTTTGCTGGCTAAGCAAAACAGGGGATGAAAAATGTCTTCTCTCCTTTTGTTCTGCTTTTAATTCCTACCCCTATCCTGTGTCTGGGCCTCCCCTCCCCGTGATTCACGCCAACAGGTCGGCGGGAAAAAAAAGAAAAAGCTCGGTAATGCGGCGCCATTTTTCACAGCGGAGGAACTTTGTTGATCGATAATGATTATTAAAAGGTTGTTTGTTCCCTTCAAGGAGCTTAAGTTGTTGCTTCTATTTAAAAAAACAAAGAAAAGGTCAGCATATAGCGATCTTGCTTTAAAAAAAAATCTGGTTTTACCAGAGAATTTTGAGAACAAATGCTTGGTCTGCAAGAAAACTTTTTAAAACACTAATTTTTCTCCTAACCCCTCTTAAAAAGCTTCCTGATTTTGTGTGCTAAATAAATTCGACTGGCGTACTATTGCAATATGTAGAACTAAATTTGAAATTACTATGATTCCTTCCTTTTTATTTTGTCACTTTGTTTTATTCCGTTATATGGCGCGACAGCCTGAATGTGCTATACTGCACCAAAAACTGCCTAAACAAAGTAAAAGGAGGGTGCTTGTGTTTATGTACGCACGTTTAAAGTAGAAGCAACTTTCCTTGGTGTTAGTAATAACAAAAATCGTAAATTCTGTATAATTCCTTTATTTATAGAAACTACTAGTTTAGCTGAGGGTATAGTTTTTGAATAAAACGGGATATTACACATAATGAACGACACCATGAAGTGAGTATATATAACTAGAGCTTTTAATAATGAAGGACAAAAAAATGAAAATAATTTTACACATAGTCGCCTGATTTAGTCTTATTTTTCAAATACATTCATTGATACTGAGTTACATCAAATGTAAAACAAAATAGTCTTGATATGAAATAAATGCTTACAGTGTAGAAGTTAGAAATTTTGCAAAGGACGCGGTCAACCCAAGATTAATTCCTAGCGGGAAGTTTCCTTTGTTCAAGTGAGCTATATTTCGCTTGACCGCAAATTCATTGGATTTTTTTTTTCCTAAAAAATAAGAGAAAAGTTTGGAACATATGTTGGAAAAAAAAACAAAGAGTCAGTTCTTGCAATATTTCCTGAATGAATTCAAAAATAAGTGAAAATTTATTCTAACAACTCTAATTTATGGCGTCGTGCCGAAGAAAAAAATATAAGCCTCTTGTTCGCACACGTCATTTCCATTGTATGTTAAAATTGCTCTTGAACTACCAATAAAAAGTTTAAGTTTGAAGTAAAACAAAAGCTTTCTCTGAAAGAAATAAACTAATATGTAATCTTGAAGATTATAGAAAAAAAGCAAACATAAAAAAATATTAGCTCACAAACGTAATAAAAGACACGAAATAAAATACAAAAGATAATTTTATAGAAAGGACCGATATTTAAATTTTTATGAACTTACAAGTAACACTACCAATACAAGTATAAATCACCGATTAGAATAAAACTTTGCACGTCGATAGAACACGCAAAAATTTTAAATTCGTGTTTTTTTTTTATCGGCAAAAAACACCTCTAAAGGGGTGAAATTTACTCCTAAATATTGGATAGTTGATATTTAGAGGGTACAATATATTTTTTTTTTAATTTTGATTAAAAAATTCAAATAATGATTGAAAATTTTGAAAAAACTAAATCTTAAGTTGACGTGTTTCATGATTTTCTGAAAATACTATTGATAGGAATAAAACTTCCCTCGCAGTCTTACATCTTCGCGCGGCTAGTTGTCTAGGAGCAATTCCGTATCAGATAAGTCACTTTCTTGACCTCATCATTTCCGATTTCAGTAAAATTTAGCGTGAAGTACACATATGACAAGGTATGTAATCCTACCAATTTTTAGCCTACTTTCCCAGTAAAAGTCAGAGAAATACGAAAAAAGCATGAAAGAAGGCTTAATACAGCTTGAAAATATTACAAAAAACAAAAAAAAAAGTCAAAAATAAAAAAAATAATGAAATAAATATCAAAAAAATTAAAAATTGGAAAGTAGGGTATTGAGATGGGGGGGGGGGAATGTCTGTCGGGTCTGTCTGTCGGTCTCTCCCCCCCCCCCCTCCAATAACTTTTGAGTGAATAGTCCAATTCGAACAATTTTTTTTTTGTTCAAAAGATCTCTGCGAGGACACCCCATTCCTATATTTCATTTCTTGATTTCAACTATTTTTTGTTCAACTTCGAACAGTTCAAAAAAACTTAACATTAGCGCCTACGGGGAAGTTCAAGGCAATTCCGAACTGTGAGGCGAATTTGCTTCAAACAAACTTTGTAGGGAAAAGCTTTTGATGAAAAACTTAATATAAAAATATCTTTTTGATTTGAGCAATTTTCCGTTCAATTTTGAACAGTTGAAATCCCTTAACATTAGCGCCTACGGGGAAACTGAAAGTCCATGCAGATTCCGTACTTGAAGGCGGATTTACTTCAAACAAATTTTGTTGGAAATAGCTCTTGACGACAAACTCCGGACTCCGACTCCGAGAATTTAGGTGCACCTGATTCCGACTCCGACTCCTGTGCCCGACAATTAGTCGCACCTCGACTCCTTGACTTCGACTCTGATTTCGTAGCTTTGGCAAAAATTTATACGCGGAGGACAAATGACTGATTCCAATTCTTGGATATTCGACTCCGACTCTTTTGTCTCAAAATGAGATTGACTCCATCTCCACAGCTATGGTTTTAACGGTGAAATAATTATTGTTAATGTGACTTGTTTTTATTTTCATGCTAAAGTTTTAATTTAGGTATTCAGTTTTCAGCGGATAAACTCGAAGTCATTTATGTTTCTACATAAAGATATACGCAGACGATTTTTTTTATGTGAAAATTATTTCTTTAAGTTGATATTTTATTGTGTTTATTTATTTTGGTGAGTGCATTAATTCATAAAAAAATATTTTTGGCAACAAGGGAAAAAGAAACGCTTTTTTTCTCGATATAATGTATTTATTTTAATAAGCTTAATAATTTTGAAAGCTGTTAAAGAATTTTTTTTAATGGAAAAAAGTGTATTAGCTGCTTTGTTTAAAAGGTGCTGCTATTTTATTTGTTCGTTTATTTATTTGTTTTTTTTTACGCATCTAATTTTTTAGATGAGTAAGGAATAATTTTATCCTAGAAATCAGCTTAAAGTATTAAAAAATATATGTTTGAAACAATTTGCGATTTCAGCTATTTTTGAGAATATTGATTAGGTACTAGAAAGTAGTATGGGTATACGGGAAAGTAGTCTCGTTTAGTTCAAGACGGAACTTCTTGTTATATTTTCGTTTTGAAATATGTTCGAAACATAGGTCTGTAAAAAAACTGAAAACGCGTGAAAAAAAATGAAAAGTATGTTCTTACAAATGACTGTAACTTCTCTCCTAGTAATAGTAGAATGAAAATTCAAAAAATATTGTAAAGCTAAAAAATGGAGCTTTTTGTTTTTATATAGCATGAATTTTTTACAATAAATTTAAGTTTTAGGGTCATTCACCGTGACGGGGTAATATTGCGAGGATGGTTTACCCCTATAAATAGCTTTTTCAGAAAAATCCGGATATACGTCAACTTCAGTTTGGTTAATTGTTTTTTAAATTTTCAATCATTATTTGAATTTTTGTAATTCTAATTTTAAATAAAAGAATATATTGTACCCTCTAATATCCCAATTATCCAATATTTGGGCTTAAATTTCACCCCGTTAAAGGTGTTTGTTGCCGATTAAAACACACACACACACGTGTTCAATAAATTAAGTGTTCTATCGATGTGTAAAGTGTTATTCCAATTCTCACTTGGGTAGGGTTACTTGTTAGTGACATGGAAAGGTTCTGTGTGTTAACTAAGCTCAGGAGCGAGTGAAGTTAAATTGCTGTTTGTTTAATTTGGCTTTGCACTCATGTTCTAAGAAGAAAATGCAATGTGCAAATCTTCAATGAACATGGTGCCTTTGAAAGTGAGATATATCTTTTAATTGTTAATGAAACCAAGCTTTGTAACCTTTTCTTTATTAATAATTTCCAACGAAATTGGCTTACTCTGTTGAAACTTAAGTTGATAAGCACATGAAATAGATAAATTGTAACCCACTCTCCTATATTTCTCGTTTTGTGACGTCTCACATCTCTCAATGCTATTAAAAGCTATTTCCATGTCGAAAAATAGATGTTTTCTTAGAAAAATTCATTGAATTAAAATACTTATGATATGGAAACGTTATAATTGCAATCATCATCCTCATTAGAATTGATATATCCTTAAAACTGTCCCTCCATTAAGCGGCTGTTTACAAAAAAAAAAGATTCTTACTTACGTGAAATAAATGCTGGGTGTGCAGTAAATCGTTGAAAACTTTACTATAAATGAGCACATGAAACAGATGCTTCTTTTGAATCATTTTGTTTCAATCAAAATGAAATGTGTGACTGAAACTCTAACAGCGTTGAGAACTGCTCGGCACATGAGGCAGTGAGAAGCAAAGGAATGTAAGTGCCAAAATTTAAAATTTGGAGTTAACCAGCACAATTATCTTGGAGCAAGAGATAGTACTAGTAGTCCTGGTAGGTGCTTAGATTTAGAAAACATTTTCAATGAAAGCTTACTTATTACTGGGACTTTAAACGCATTTTATTTGAAACTTGAAAACGTGCACTTCCATCCCTTTGCTTCTCACTGCCTCAAATGTAGCACACCATTACAAGTTTTACTCCACTTGACATTTTATATTCTGACCTCAATAGCAGCGCATTAAATTGTTTCATGCGATAAAACACTATGACTGGGTACATTTGCCCGATTAGGTTAAAGCGTGTCTTCACAAAACAGAACGTCGCTCTTTGCAGCAAACGGTGTTCACTTGCTGGAAACAAATGCCTGAATGCTAGCAAATCATTAGAATGCTCATTAAAATCGTTTCACTCGTCTCCATTGGCTTCGTTTGCCTTTCTACACGATTTACCTACCCCTGCGATCCGCACGGGTGCGGTGGAATGAGGAACGCACACTCCATCCGAATGTCATGGAGCCACTTTTTATCGGCTGCATTTTTTATTCTATTGGGACAACGACGTCGGTTTTTCTTTCTGGTACATTTCGCTACTTAGAAAAATGGATCCTATATTTTGCTGCGTTATTTATTGTCGGCAGGCTTCAGTGCTGCAACTAAACATTTTTTTCCTACAACGAAGAGAATAAAAAACAGGTCACCCCTATTAATAAATAGTCATGGATAGAAATACGGAAAGAGAAATATAGAGATAAACAAAGAGATGTTAGCGCCTGATGACGGATAAAATAAATAAGTAGGTAAATATAAAACATAGCAAAATGATGAATGCTAAAGTAAAAAGCTTTTATAATCCGTTTTGACTCCGCATCCGTTACTTTTCCCGTTTACTTCAATGTCAACGATGCGAAAGATCGGGATAACTGTCTCTATTTTTTCCCCCTGCCTTAATGTCTCGCTTCTTCACGACGAGGACATAGAATTTCTAAAGTTTGTTTTTGTCGAGGGTAATGCAATGATAGAACTAAGTTGTTTTTAAAAGGAAAAGAAGAAATAAATGCTGTCTCCGATAAATAAATAAATCGCCAGACAGTAGTGCTTTGAAAAAAATATAGAGGGATATATATATGAGTTGATCTAAGTACTTTATATTAAAAAAAAAGAAATTAAAAAAATCATTCGAAGGAATTACAAAGCGGAGAGCTTATAGCCATTACAATCTGAATTTTATTTTACTTGATTTTATTCAGCATAATTTATATTTAAACACAAAAAATAAGCATATATATGTGGTGATGTGGTATTTTCTAAGACATTGTATTAAGAACTCGAACTCTTGTGAACTACGATTTTATTATTCCTACGAGCGTAGACAGATTGCGCGCGACGCGACCAGTGTTGGCGGGAAGAGTGAAACAGAATGCTGTGATGAGTGGAGGAAGTGGATGTATCGATGTTGATGATTTAATATATGTTTTGTGATTTATGTTCCTGTATTTGACTTATGCCGTTCGTTATTGAATATCTATCTGTGTATGATGCAGTCATTATGCTTTGTTGTTAGTAGAATACCCCTAGACCTGCCGAGATCATTACATATATATATATATATACAGAGAGAGAGAGCCAGTTTACAAGTAAATAGTAACTTATCCTACCATACAACCAGAAATTATCGTACTGGTCAAGTTCAAAGCATTTATCTTTCTTTGGAAAAGATCCATTTTCCAATATATTTGACAACTTATACTTAAGCACATAAACACCCCTTCGGGGATTGAGTTAAAGTTGGCCGTGTGTTTGCGCGATTTGTAACCATTACGCGATGGCCATTTGTGTAACAAGGAGAATATTTATTTAATATTTTAGTGTTATACTATATCGATTATTTATTTAATTATTTATTGAAGTTTAAAAAAACTAAATCTGAAGCTCAATGTTTCTTTTCCATTAATTAGAAACATCGGTTAAAAATTGTCCTACATTACCTATACAATTTACGTTGCACGTTGAAATTGCTCTCAGTCTGAACTGAAAGTTCACCAAAATTAAAAATTTATTTAAAATTTTAATTTTAGAAGCATCACTTCTTGGGCACATAAGTTAGTTCTCCTCTCCCTCAGATTTTTTGCTGCAATGCACATTTAAGTTCTAAATTCGGTTCACATTAAACAAGAAAAAAAAACAGTCATGGGCGCCTCTTTCAGATATTAGTGTAATTTTTATCTTGAAATCGATTTCGAAATGCCTCTGTTGTGGACGTCACCATGTCTTACGATATAACACAAGAATTAAATCCTTCCGTCTCTGATATTGATAGAAAATCACTTAAAATTTGATACAATAAATGGGTCAATCCAGATAAATGAGCTAAATAACTGCTTGTCTTTATTCCAATATTACTTTCACTGATTTGCGACTACTATGGACGATCTGATGGCGGTGGGGGCACTGAAATTCCACCAGTCTTCGGAGCACCACAAGTATGCACCCTACATGACGTCATCTCGATAAGGACACGTCATGCATGCGTAGCCAATGGGCCGAGGATGATCTATGGACCACCTGAACCCCCGAAGAACAAAGGCACGCGCCCCAGCACAACTATGGTAATGGGGAAACCAACTTTTTCTCCAAGCATTAAGATCTCTGGTAGGGGATTGGGCGTTTTCTAGAGAGGGTGCAAGAGGGTGCATGGAACGACACATACGATGTAGAAATGTATGTACAAATACCTCACCTTATGTGGAAGGATCTATATTGAGACCAGTTGAACCAAAAATCGCGCTGTGTTGAAGGGTCATTATATTTTTTTTGCTTCGTTTAAGTAAAATTTGGCGGAAGATGGTTCGAAATGTGTTTTTGTGTCTGTTCCGTATCACGTACGAATAACCCGTTTAATCCCAAGCAGAATCTTTTAAGGTACTTTTTCTCATACTTTTTTTTGCTCTTTAATATTACACATATGCTTCTGGAAAGATTGACTATATTAAAAAAATACTCAAATTTTATTTTTTAACAGAACAAAATTTAGTTATCCGGAAAATCTTTTTTTCGGTGGCCTTGTATAAGAAAGAGAAAGATCACGATGAAAATTTATGATTTAAAAAAAAAAAAGTCCACCAAAAATTAAGTATTAGCTTCATTGTGAAAGAAAAATCCAAGGCAACCTGACTGTTTTAAGCTGTCCACCATTTATGTATATTTTTACAGTACATTTCCATATAAAGAAATTTTAATGCAAACACAACCACACACGCATGAAGATTCGTTAAAAGCTTTTGACAACAATTTACTACGGTCTTCTATAAGCAACTCAAATGCCGGTATAATACTGGTAGCTGTTTAGTAAAGTTTTAAAACTATTTCGCCCTAAAAGATGTGCTCAATTTATTTTCTAAGTCCGGTCGAAGTAATTGGCTTTTCAAACGAAGCGGAAGAGATTAAATAGGTTTTTTAGTAAAAAGTATAAAGGGCAATCTTGGGCAAAGTGAAATGGTGAAATATTTAATCTGCTTTTAGAGCCAGTACCTGGATGACCAAGCCTCGCTCGGCTTTAAAAGAATTATTTTTTGTCAACTCATGTTTTTCTAAGGTTCGATACTTTTTGAAAGATACATGAAAATCATCACGTTAACGAAATATTAAGGTTGTAAATATATATGTAAACCCTTCATCAGCATTATAATTAATTCAGCTATAGGAAGCCTACTACTGAATATAATTTTCCTCCCCACCACAGACATCCACCTAGGGAAGCTCTGAGCTGGTTGCGTATAAATATTTAACGCACAGTATTGACAAAAAAGTAGTTTTTAAGACCAAACATAACGACAATAAATATGAAAAAATGGATTCAAAATGCGCCACGACCTTCTTGCAACACTAAAGTATCAAACAAAGAAGCTTCTGAATGCAATTAAATCAATATTTTGTATTAAACTATCTTTATTATTATATTTATTATTTGCTTTAAATTATGTAATATTTTTGTTTCCACTATACAGTTTTCCGGTTATTGATTAAAAGATTTTGAACTTGGAGCCAATTTTAGTATGATGAAATCGGTTTTTAACCCAAAACTTCCTTCCATACTATGTTGCGATTCACGATTTTATTCCGATTGAGATTTTCATTTGGAATAAGTACTTTTAGTGTAGTTGGTCACTTTACGCCAGAAAATGCCACATACAGCATGATATCCAAAAAAAAGTGATGATCCACAAACCACAAATTATAACAACAAAATATAAACAGTCTTAACAAAATATAAACAGTCTCAAGACATATGTTTTTTTGAAATAAAATTTAGATGCGTGATTTAAAAAAAAAAAAAAACGTATAAAACAATTTGAATTGTAGAAAAGAAAATAAGTAAGTAAAATAAAATAAGACGGTCCAGCAATAGTTTTGCTTTAAAAAAAAATCTTACATCGACTAAGATAGTGCTTTTGAATTTGTTTTTATCCAAGAGTGATTGGAATAAGTCAAAGTGGCTAATATCAGCCAAGCCTAGCAACCCTAAGCAAATTTAAAATTTTAAAACGAGAAGAAACAAATTTTTATTGTTATGGTTGCAAATTGTCCGTCTTATGTGTCAAAAAGTGTAGTATTAAAAATGAAGAAAATGCCACTACTATAACCCCGATCTCCCTTATAATATTCACTCCATGATGTGAGGTGGAGATGAAAGCGTCGAAATAAAGAAATATTCGAGTTATAAACTTCGAGTTATCGAGATTCGACTGTATATATGTGTGTATCTGTGTGTGTGTGTGTGTGTGTGTGTGTGTGTGTGTGATTTTTAGTATGCTTCGTAAAAATCATTCAACAAGCCATTTTTGCAAAGAGGGTATTATGCAAAAGGATTGTCGAAATCTAGCATTAGAATAGAAATCGACAAGATGCAAGATGTTTAGCTTTGAGCAGAAACAATAGAATGAAGCAATCAGCATTATTTAAACACACATTTTCAAGAAGTATTTAATGTGTTTCGGGGTTGCAGAAACTTTTTTTTTTTTTTTTTGATGGAAGAAAGTGCCTTGTGATCACAATAAATTTTCAACTGGACAACTGTAATTTGAATCTGGAACAAGGGGCCTGGGTGAATTTCAAATCCTACCTAATATATGGCACGTGTAAAATACATGCGCGCAGCATGGTGCATGACACAATTCAATGCACGATTCCATGCACTGCGTAATACATGATATATGGAGGAGCATCATCAATAAATGGAGAACATTGCCGAGAAACTAAAATGTATAAAACTTTCTTTATACATTCTGAAAGCCTAGACTGAATAATATTCCGTGTTACGGGAAAATACCGCTGTTTCGAGATTTGGCGTTTGAAAAAGTAACAAGATGATTAGAAAATCACTTTCGATAACTATAATGAATAAGGTAATAATAAGCCCTAATGTCAGTCATTGTGTTCCAATGAAGCAAAGTTCGGAACATCCTTCATGGAATAGCTTCAACGAAGCGACATCGCATTGTATTCTCTAACTCAATTAGCATATGAAAAGAGATTACTTTAGCCTGCGAGGGAATATTTCACTCAATTTTTTTTTTATAATTTCAATAAGAACCAAAATATGCCGGTCTGGAGGAAATTTCAATTCAAATGGTGGTGCTCGCAGCAAGAAAGAAAAGGTAATAAAGAGACAGAATGCAAGAACAAACAGAGGCAAAGAAAATAATAATTCTAATTCAAGATTTTCAGCTTTAAAGCCGGTCGTCGTGTAAGTATTACTTTTATTTCGAATGCTAACAAAATAAACATTTGCGAGCTTTCACGATACATGTTACTCCACTTAATGCAATTTAACGTTTTATTTTGTTAGAAGGATACTTTTACCCACAAATAAATTTAAGTCGAAAGAAAAGATGCTCTATCTGTTTTGGTTCTTATGAGAATATTTTTTTTATCATGGACTGAAAATAGTTGATAAACGTGATCAGGGATTTTATTAAGAGAGGCTCAACATAATTCGTCCCATGTTTGGAAAAAAAATCCTGAACACCGAAAATCCCAGAGAGGGCTCTTTGTCTTGCTAAATTTAGAAAAATAGAATCAGGCACTTTTTTCGGAATACAGCTGTAAGATTTACACAATTTCAGAAAATTTTCATTATTTTTTTTTCCTTTCAAATTGCTTTCCTTTCAAATTTTACAACGAAATTTTATGTGAAGGAAGGGCTAAGCTATTTATCTAGATCAAAGCAGTTAAGATAAAGGAGTTTGTAACTTTATGTTAGAAATATTTGAAGGAAAAAATATATATTGTTAACAAAACATTTTTATTTATTTTTCATAGCCTGCGTTTAGTAATACTTTTGCCACAAAGCTAAGTGGTTGTTCATTGTCACAGTGAACTCGTATGCTCAAACCCCTTGTAAAATATTTAAAAACGTCAGAATTCAGTCTGAAAGTTAGGTGTACCAGTTCGTAAAAGTTTTTGATCAACGGCTATTTCGACGAAAGTGGGTAGCAACACACATTCATCTTAAGCAACACCATCTGAAGCAACACCCTTCATCTTATGACATAGCGGCTTTTCCTTTGCAAATGTCCTAATAATTAGTCATAAACACATCTCGAATGGTGCAAATGCCGTCCAAATTGAAAATGCATGCAGTATAGTTGGTCTTTTTTTCCTTTTGAGCAATCACGAATAGTTTATTGTTTTCACTTGACCGTTGAGTGACGTCCTTTGATTTCGGAACTGGGCATCAGCGAGCACTACCTTCGACCGGCCCCTGCAGGTGCTAGTTCTCCAACTGCAGCACTCTTCACCGGAATCCGATCCCCCTGGGCGATTACGTCTATATCTTACGCACATACATACGCCTGCACGCTACATGCCTACATACCCACACACTCGCCTGCATGCACACACACGCTTATACGCACACTCACACGAGATTACGAAAAACATTTTAATTCAAGATGTCAAAAATTCAAAATATTTTTTATTTCTTAATTTATTTATTTGTTTATTTGTGTTTTTGTGTGTATGAGGAAAAAGCTGTAACTATGCTGAAATCGCTTTAAAATCGACTGCCAGGTAAACTTTCAAAGGGCATTGTGATATTGCTTGACAATGCAAGACTTCATGCAGCAAAACAAGCTTCCGATCTTTTGAAAAAGTTAACGAGGGAAATGTGTGTTCCCTCTCCCTATAGCCAAAACCGCTCACCTTGTTACTTTCGTGTTTTTGGTCCTATGAAAGAATAACTTTCAAAGCGATGGTACCACTCAAATGACGAGGTGAAAGCTACTAGCAATGAAAAGAAAGATTATCGGACATTGGACGGCATTTGTTTGCAGAAGGCTTCAACAAAACCATTGAATAATTCTATCTTATGTTTATTTTATTTATTTTTTAGCAGTGCAACTAACTTTGGATTGACCCTAGTATATTGTAACATAAATATTCAGTTTTTCACTACTATTTTTTACTGTCTTAAAATGCTCCACCGGGGATCAAATACAACACAAATTAAAAAAATTATAGAATACTTTTATTTTGGGGGTGAGGGAAAGCATAATCTAAAAAACTATAAGAGCATGGTATGCATTTGAATGAACGTGCCGCCTTTCTTAAGCTTTAAAGTGTACATAATATTTCATATTAACCATTTTCAAAGTTATCTTAAACAGTCTTATCCAAACGTTTATAATGATGATACTTTACATTGAGTCAAAAAAAAAAAAAATAGAATATTAAAATTAAAATGGGAAATAACATTTTCAAAGGAATCAATATCAATATTTTGTTGATGTATTTTTTGCAAGAATCACATCTTTAATCCTTTCAGATATAAATTCCATCAGCTGTTTACATTCAAGGCTACTGGTAGTTTCCATATCCTCTTCAATGAGATAACGAGTTCAATTTTGTTATCGGGCCCTAGGTCTTGAACCTTTTTTCTTTTGATTTGACTATGCCACAAATTTTCGATGGTATTGAGTTCAGTAGAGTTGCTTAGCCAGTTTAATTCCGATGTCCCTCTTTCTGTTTAAAATCTACGTGTCGATTTAGAAATGTAACACTAAGTGGAATCTTGCTGAAAGACAAATGTGTCGCTCAATATGTCCCTGTGTGCCTCAGAAAAGAGTATCATGCAGTACTCCAGGCTGTGGTGATTAATAGCGGAATTCACACATTGTTTTAAGATACGTACAATTGCCAGTTCCAGCAACTCTCATGCATCCCCATACCATTAAGGAATTCTCAATTTGAGAGAACGTCTTACACGAGATTTCTCAAGCGCTTTGCTTTTCTCCAATGTCTAACTCAAACACCTCTTTCTACAACAATATTTCAAATAAAGATATATCACTAAATAAAATACTTTCTCATTTTTTTTCCCACCTAGATGAGCTTCTCTTTGCTCCAGGAGAATTGGGCACGTCTCTGCTTCATGTTCATCTTTGGTTTTACTTCCAGGACCTGCAACTGCAGTTTATGCAATCGTCCAACTACAGATTCTTTCCAACACTTATGGATGTAAGAGGCATTTTTTAAATGGACGGTTTACTTTAATTTGCATTTAACTCTACTAGTTGTTACAAGCTTCCTTCCCCATTTATTTCCGTTATTTTTTAATTGGTCGGTCCCCCCTAGAAAATTTTGAAAAATGTTCTAGGTGGAGCTCCAAAATCTCCTTCCCGTAGAAATCTTCAAAGTTGTCTACAATTGCGTTTTTGGAAGTTCAATTTCAAAAAATTGGAGGGTAGAGGAGGAATTGATTTCTATCTGTTTTACAAAAAAAGGAAAAAACATCGGGTAGAATACCAGAGTTCCATCTCTTATTCTAACGTCAATAAATATGGCCTATTGATCGCGTTTTAAGGCTTCAACTTCTACAAATTTCCGCGGAGCCCCTAGTACAGTTTTCTCCCATAACACCACCAAACATGAAGTAAAAACGTGCACCATATTCCAAAATTAAATATTCACACATTATTTTTTAAAAAAATTAAATGCAAACGTATTTTTTTCCATTTTATATTTGTTTACAAAACCTCTTTCCAGGTGTTAACTATATTTTCTCCGAACGCCAGAGCATAAGGGCGCTCAAAAGACATTTGCACGACGGCGCCGATCAGGCTTGGCGCGGCCCTGAACCTACGCAGTTAGCAGGTATACAAATATTTTCACTACTTTTCAAATTCACATTAAATGAATTGATTATTCTAAATTTTTCCCATTTTAGAAATCAGTGTAATTTTGAAATGTGTTACCGACCCTTAAATTGTTAAAATAATACTCTCAAGATTGTTGAAATTATTTTACCAATTTATTAATAACATGTTTTACTTTGTTTAATTATAGTATGCACACATGTTACCAAACTCACTGAAAAGTTTTGTTTGAACAGTTCTGATATTCTTTTTTTTCTTTTTTTTTTTTAAATTTGAGATGTAGTATACAATTGTGGAAAAATTCAGGTTCTTCAAGCATCCTTTTTTCTTCCTCTGTTTGTACATAAACTTGAAACACTTTTAATAATGTTCGCAACGATTAAAAGACTACCAGGTAGAATTTTGGCTAACAACTGATCAATATCAAAACAATTAGAAAAGACAAAGAAAAAATATAAGCCTTTATACTCTACATATTTTTTTCAAAAGAACCTCTTTAATCCAAACCTCACGTATCTAAAATTCCGCTTAGTCATAATCGATTTTATTTTCGAAAATTGTAATTGAAGAGATTAGCTTAAAAATGGCGATATATTTATTGAAAAAAAATTTTTTTTTTTTTTTTGAGAATGTACAGTTTTGGGGCGCATCGAAAAAATTAATGCAATAAGCAATAAGCCAAAGATCATAAAACATTTCATAAACATTTGAATAAAAAAACTTTTAGGAGGAACAAGCCGAAGAGATGTATAACTTATATGTTCCGAAGGGTATGGAACTGCGCGGGAAGAAAGTTGTAAACCTTAAACAATATACTTTCAAAATGCAAACACAAAATGTAGACTTAACTAAACTTTCTGAACAACATAGCCTTTTAAATGCGATAAAAATTTTCAATCACGTAAGTCAGATCGATAATGCTAATAAAATCTCCGAAGCACGATTATCAATTGTTTTCTCAACACACATGAAAAGAATCTGCGTTCGCGGCCGTCACAGAACTTCTCAACCCGTATCTCGTTTTTCCAAATCCATTCTCAGATAAAAATAACTCTCCGACGAAATAAAACTCAAAATTACATTAAGAGGCATAACCATATTCTTTGAGCTCTCACAAATGTTTATTTTCTTAAAACTCAAAAGTAAATAATACTTGCATAACGGCTGCGTTCGAAAGGGAGGGGGAAATCTCGAATTTGAATGCATTTCTTTCTTGGCGCTGTTTGTTTTTGTGTTTTGTGCCATTTATTACGTTTTCTTCTTCGCTGCTAGTCGCACGATTTAGAATGAAATTTCTTCCAAAGCAGACAGACATGTTTTGATTTTTTTCACTCGGAAAACATCTAGAATGAAACATTTCCTTGCAAAAGAAAGTAATTTCCTTTCATATGCTAATTGAGTTTGAAAAATACAATTTCGAGTGAATATACATAGATATCACTATATTAGCTGTATTTCTTGGATAAAATGTTCTATTTTCTTGGAATGCAATAAAAGAGGATAATATTATTATTTCTTAACGGCATCGGAGGATTTTATTTTTTTAGTTCTTTTAAGGTTCATGTTTTTAAATCTGACATTCTGTTTCTTCCATTCCAATGATTTGGAATTTTTATTAGTAAATGTATTTCTGCACATGAGTAAATAAATCAAATTCTTCATTTTCTAATCAAAAATACTTTTAATTACATAATTAGGAAAAAGTATAAAGTAGTACAACAATATGAAATAGCATTCCCTGTCAACAAAAGGAGAAAAGAACAACATGGTACATTCCCTCAAAATGTTTCAAATATTCTCTTTCTCTCTCTCTCTCTCTTTTTTTTTTTTTTTTTTTTTTTTGCCATTGCCATTACAAAAAAAATAACAGAAAGCGTAGACAATAATTAAATCAAATAATTCAAAAAAATGTATGTATAACATTGCAGACGACAATAAATTGATAATTATTAAATGCAAGACGTAGCAGACGATAATAAATTGATGGTTATTAAACGTAAAACACATCAGACGATAAATTTACAAGAAGTTCCGTCCTAAACTAAACGAGCCTACTTTCCCTAAACCAGCATCGACTTTCTGGCACCTGAGCAATATTGTCTTAATTAGCTAAGACTGCAAAGTACTTTAAACATACATTTATAAAATGTAATGATGATTTCCAAAAACAAAACATGCCGCTCTCATCTAGCGAAATAGAAGTGTAAAAACAAATAAACAAACAAATCAAGTAGTAGCACCTTAAAATTCAAAATAAATAAATACCTTTGTGCAGAAAAGTAAAATTAAAAATAGCAAAGTTTTATTGCATAAAACTAGGAGATAACGGTAGACACGTGGAAAAGGAACGCCTTTTTTTATGCAAAGTGAGCTTATGGGTGAAAAGATAACCGACAAATGCAACGAGGCAAAAAAACAAGCAGCTAGTAAGTAAAAATGACGGATTAACTGAACACCAATGAGAAAATTATAAATCAATTAAGAAAACGCCAAGAATGCAAACAATGAACAAGAGCTTTCTCACATCAGGCACGTAACCTAAGTAAGAAAGAATTCAATCTGCGGAAAGAAAACCGCTAAAGATAAAACAGAAAAGACAATTTCAATAATCGTGAACCCAAAGAAAGAAAAAAAAAGACTTTTGTATTAAAAAAGGTGTTCTTTGTTGCCCCGAAACGCGTGTCTGCAGTTATCTGTAATGTATGTGCAATAAAACGTTGCTTTTAATTTTAGAAGTACCTTTGAAACAATGCAGCAAAATCTTTTTCTGACAAAAAATTCTTTAATCATTTTCAAAAGAATTTTTTTAAGCATATCGAGGTAAATACATTTTATCAACAAACCGTTTGTAGTTATTTCTTTTGGGTAAAAATAAAGCACCTTGGGTTTTATTTTTCCCTCGTTGCCATACATATTGTGCACTCGTTATTGTTTTTAAATGCAAGAAAAAAATTTCACAGTTGCCATTAAATTATTTTTCACCATTTTAATTCTAAATATCACTGGAATTTTTCTGAACAACTCAATTGGCAATTCTAATAAAGATGTACATTAGTACGACGCAGAAGAACTTGTCAAAACATACTTTAATCTAAACTTTACGGTCATTTTAAACTTTTTTTCCTTGAGTAATGACCTACCCTTTTACATTAGGAGTGCACTATACACGTCAAAGAGGAAAAGGTATCACTTATAAAATGAAAATCGTGCCACAAAAAGCTGACGACTCGATTTTTGCTAAAAATGTGAGCAATTTTGAAAAGAGCGAACATTGTTCAATAGTTTTTGTTTTTTATTTTCAAGAGCAGAATACGTTACAAAAGACGAAAAAAATTGTAAGAATTATTTCTGCGTTTTATCGAAAAATTTCTCTGGGTAGGTTTAAGAACAGAATATTCCGAAAAAAATTGATCGAATCACTCCTACGTCTAAACTTCCTTCCCTGCTTCAAACGGCTGCGTACCATCACACCTCATCACGTGCCACGACACGTGCTGTGCACAGGGCTCAGGTGCGACTCCAACAAATTCCCAGGAAAGAATTATTTAATTAACCCACTTTCTACGTGCAGGAGTAAGGGAGCGGTCTCCCCCCTTTTCGTAATGGAACGACGTTTGAGCCCTATCGAAGCCATGCCGTTACTTTTCTAGGCAGCATTGTTAGATTTTTCATAGCCCCCATTCCTCTACATTCAAAATAGGCTGATCTTTTAAGTTCAGATAGAACCGTTTTTGGCATAAACTCATTCCTTTTGATTGCCGACGAACTTAAAATAGTTCAACCTGATGGTTAAGTAACTTGGTTTAAGGATAAAACTCGCTTTCTTTAAAATAGGGTTCTTGAAATAATTTTGACGTGAAATTTTAATTCTTTTCGACCTGTATTTCGCTTTATTGTTATTATTTTTTTTAATTTAAACAATTTTTTCCTTTAGCCATCAAATGAACAACACGTGAAACCTAATGTATGTTCGTATAAAATTTCGCAATTATATATGAAGGGGGGGGGGAATATGAATTGTAAAAAAATAATAAAAATTTAAATTGAACCTGTAAACTAAAAAATAAGACCAAAAAATATAAACCTTGGAAAATACCCTCAAAAATCCGGTATAATTCATTCAGTTTAACCTTACGTACCTTGATGGTCATACTCGCTCTTCAACATAAACTACGCAATATAAGATTATGAAGATAGTTACAAATAGAGAAAGAGAGTTGAATATTTCACATCTGATGGCATGAATGACGAAGTTGTTTTTATTTATTTTTTAATTCACCTTACTATTCTTATAATTCAATAATTTCTACATCAATCTTAAGTGTCTCTTTATTTTTCTGTTAGTTTCCATGAATTATTTCTGAAATTTAAGTGAAGATAATTTTAGTGATCGTTGTTCCTTTGAATTCGGTACGTACAGTAATTAACTAGATTTCAGATATTTCTTCAGTACCTCTTTTTTTATGTATCATGAACTAAGTTATGTGAAAATATTTCCCACGTCTGTTGCTTACATTTGAAACTTTAGATCGCAGTCTGCAAGAATTCCTCGAGAATAAAAAATTATTGGGGGTGTTTCTTTATTGTTATAAGTTGATTGCCGTCAGCAGGTAAAGGGCAATAACTGCAAAGTCATTATTTGTCTGTTTTTTTTTTTTGAGCAATCACGATTGCTTATTGCTTTCATTTGACTGTTTTTGGCGTCCTTTGATTTTATTTTCCCACCGCCACCCTCCGCACCGTCACCGTCGGCCGGCTCCTCACGATGTTGCTCCTATAGCGAAAGCCGTCTCCAGGTTGCATCCATGTCCTACACACACTCGCATACATACACAACTACACACCCACACGAACACATACACCTACACACATATACACACGCATACATACAGACACCTACACATACACACACACACAAAAACATACACACAACTACTCACACATTCATGCATACACAGACACCTACACATACACACACACACACAAAAACAAACACACATACACACAACCACCCACACATTCATGCCTGCACACAGACACAAACACATACGCCTACACACACACATACACATACCCCCCCCCACGCACACAAACACCCATACACACAACTACCCACACACTTATGCCAGAATACAGACACAAACACACATGCCTACACACACATACACATATCCCTACACACAACACACATACCCCCACACACAACACACATACCCCCACACACAAACACACACGCCTACATGCACACACTCGTGATTGCGAAAAACATAATTTAAATTCAAGATGTCAAAATTCAAATTTTTTTTTTTTTTTTTTTTTGTCATACATTGTATTGTACGTTAGCTTGTAAGTACAAGATTGCTCATTTGGTTTCCGCCGAATAAAAAGTGTGAAAAAAAGTCTAATTTCAAGATTTTTCTATTGTTTGTGTTGAATCCTAAACGCGTTTCTTCAAACTATTTCAAAAATTCATTTCTGCAGATGCTGCCGTTTACCTGTTCACGCAAGTTTAGTTCCTTCGAACTCTACCAGTTATGTATATTTTTACAATGTGTGAAGAAATATGTGGATGTACTACATTTTCAATTATTCAGAGTGAATTAGAAACTTAAAATTGAAAAAATTAATGAGAGTTTATTTGAAAAGAAATTCTGCGCAGATGTAGTTGTCCAATGATCTATTACAACTGGATGATCAAATACTGGCCGCTGATCCTCAAAATGAAATTTTTGGTCTGAAGAGAATTTGAAGAACTTTCGGAGCAAGCTAAAAGAAAAGACCTTGTAAAAGATGTATTTGCAAACATAGGACGTTTTTACGCGAAAGATCAGTAAAAAGTCTATTTTCGGGACGAAAAAAAAATGTGGCCAGCATGGCAAATAAGCATTTTAGTCTCAACTGCATAGTATTCTTAGATCTATACAGAACCATTGATACTACTTGTAACATTGATGAAGTAATAACTGACAGTTTTAAAACTCATTAGAAATGCAATGAGGGTGGACTTACATTTTGAAACTTAAATTAAGAGCCTCTATTATGCTCCTTCAATTAGCAACGAAAGAAAATTACCTACTAAAAATGTCCAGAAGTACTTTCAAAATCACTATTACTATAGGATGTGCTAAAGGGAAAAAAGGTGCCTTCACTTTGTTTAAGGGATTTTTTTTTTTTTTTTTTTCAATAGTGGGCCGAGAATAGAGAAGTTCGGTATGGATCGTGCACCGGAATTGTATGGAGAAAAATGTGTTTAATGCTTGAAGGAACTGTATTGGCAGCACTGAATGTCATGTCCTCTGTATGAGAAGCATAACACAAAATTAATTGCACCACTCATTGCTTTATGCGAAATGTATTTCCTTAATTTTCCACAAGATTTTTTTTCAAGTCGTTAATTCAATGGATGTCGAAGAATTTTCTGTGACGTAAATCTCATCACCTCGACAGTTCTCATAGTGAACATTTTTATAGAACAACTGAGACGTAGGTGTCGAGACGATTTACTTTCTCTGTTCAAGAAAAAAAAGGGGGAGGGGCGGAGTTTGGGAATAAGGAACAAAAATCACAGTTAAAATCACAGTTGAAGCGAAAATATTATCCTTATATAGTTCACTGTACAAGAATTATGTTATTAGATAGTTTAAGAATTTTAAACGATCATTTTAAAAGCAAATAAAAACTGCTAACTTTGTAAATGGTTCATTTTGTGATTGCGATTTTTGCGAAGGTTCCGATTTCGAGCCTGAGAGGTCCACTTGAAGTAAAATCAAAATGACCCAAAATTTTTCGAGAAGTTGTCCATCAGCAGGTTTGTCCAGCACGTTGCATGAGTTTTAAGGGAAGAACCCCACCTCCCCCCATCTAGTCTGATCAAATAGGAGTCAAAAAGTCTGATTGGTCTTTTCCGATTCCATGACTTTATTGCTATTTCGCGTTCGAAAGAGGTCCGTCCCTAACTTAGCCCGGGACCCAGTGGAGCGTGCTCTACCATGTTCTGAGTCACTGGCGGTAAATGCTAATCGGGAAAGGGATTAGAAATGGATACTCTACCCCCACCCCCCCTTCAAAGAAAAGAAATGAGTTGGAGAATATTTACGACCTGGAGAGAGTTCCGAGAGGGAAGGGAAATTTTGAGCACAGTTAGGACATCCAGGGGTGCAGTTGAGTAGGTGCGCGGGAAAACGGCGTATCCTCGCTGGTTTTTCGATAAAGTTCCATTTTAATTCCATTCGGCAGTTTTTATTTATTGCAAATTCTTAGCAAAGGAATCAACTTCTCTTATGCGATCATGTTATAAAAGTAACGCTTTAATTTGTTGGTTAATTTTTTAGCGTCTTCCATCTTGTCTTCATGTATATAATAGCGAATGATCGAGCTACGCTCCTGACGTCATCAACAATGAAACTTGCGCCACGGCATGATAAGTTGTTGCTATTTTTGGCAATATTTGACAAGCAGGGAAGTTCTTCATTTTGTCGAGGCTGAACTGGATTCGGTAACTTAACTGTTTTACTGGTAAGACTCATTTCAGGAGAGTGAAGAAACGAAAAGCGGTCAACTATAGACGCTATCTAGTGGAGTTTAAGGTTAATCCACTGAAGTTAGGGTTAAAATTTCAACTATCAAAATATCATCAAACAGGCAATGAATTCGTTCTAATGTACAAGAGTAGAAGCAAATTTCACCTATAATACCTTGACCGGCGAATTTCTAGTTATATATAATCTTCAATAACTCTCTGGCTCAATATAGCTTCAGTAAGTCTAGTACAATCAACAACCCAATAGTAAACCATATTGCTATTGGTTAACAGTAACATTTAGCTCTTAAAAGTTAGAATAAACTGAAGTAATCTTCTTCTTCATTAGAAGTACAACGCTTTTTGAAGGCCAAGGCTGACTCGTTGAACCTCTTCCAGTTGACCCTATTAATCCTCAATGTCCTCCATCGGTTGACTCTAATTAGCTTGAGGTCTTTTTCAACATCGTCCAACCATCGAATCATGTAGGTGGTCATTCTCTAACGTCCAGTCCCAGCAATTTTTGAGAAAGAAATTTTTTTGTTTGGGAATGTATTGGCGTATCGTTCGACTTATATAGCTCACACTATATCAGTCACTCCAAAATTTTCACTTTTTTGTAAATTTCATCGTTGTACAGAATTCTTCCACTATTGTTCCCCCGCTTTATTTAGGGTCCAACAATCACTTCCATACAGAACAATAGGCATGATTTAAGTTTTATAAAGGCTTAACTTTGTGTTTTGGGAAATAAATGTAGATTTGAATTGGTTACTGAAGACATAAAAACTTTTAATAGACAAAAAGATTCTATTATTAATTTCAATTTTCAGATCGTTGTTACTTGAGATCAGAGCTCCTACAGTTTCAAAAGTGTAGTCACCTATTTTCAGGGAAGACAAATCGGTGGATTAAATTTAACTTAGACTTGACCATAACTACTTGTTTTTCAGTTTTAGGAAATTCCCTTGTTCGTCCTTCATTTAAGAGTTTACGAACTTCTAGTTTTGAAGATTTAAAGCACTTCAATCTTCTTTCTTAGACAAATGGCTCACATCACACTAACAGGCATTAAAGATCTATGAACACAATGATTGGATTCATTTAATTGTTTCGACCTCTCATGGTCTTCAGCTTCACAGCGTTGGGTTCCTCAGAATGGATCTCAGCTGAAAACCTTCTCACTCGATCCATTCCAAACCCACCCAAATTCTCTTCTGCATATTCCAAAAGGACATTTCGAGCTATTACTGCAACGGAAAAGACTCAATCCTTTTATATCCCCCTCCCTCCCTCCTCCGCGTTTTGTTCAAAGGAAATTTCGACAGTCCCACGCTCCAAGAGAGCGTGTCGCCCCCAAAACTGTTCCATGTTGTCAGTAATCGATGAAATTGTCAAGAATACTTAGAAAAGAGTTCTTTTCCACCACAAGATATGTTTAGAGTTCATGAAACAGTTATTGGATTTCGCGGCATGGATTTAAGCTGATGATCGCCTAGCTGCAGATGATCGAAAATTCTGCCCACTTAAGTTTCTAGGAGAAACAAAGGAGGTTCTTCAGATGTTTTCTAAGTTCTAAATATCTTTCTTCGAAAAATTAGGCCATTCTGTACGGATTTTCGTAGAAAATCGCGGAGTAAAGAGCGCAAAAGATGCGCAATACTCCCAGAATATTCTGTTTAAAACATGATCCCCTTTTTTTTTTCCTGAAAATAAAATTGTTTAGTTTTCTTACTCACCAACAGATAAAATTTGGTTCATCTACTCTACGAAATTGATTCATCATTTTGTCGATAGAAAGTGAGCTCCTTGTAAATTAAAAATAAAGAATTAAAATTTTCTTCAATCCTTTTTCAGAACGCGTGTCAAGTTGACACCTTCGCTGTAGATGTTAATGTCAGGAGTCATATAAAGCCTCTAAAGTTGAAAGTTGTCATTGTGACTTCACATGAGTATAATTTCCTATTTGATTCCTGACAAATAAGAATAGTGAAAGCAATAGTTCTTTTTGGTTATGTTTTCGGAGTAAGTGGGATGCTAGGAACGTCCCAATGTCCCTGTATAAGTACTTTGAATTTAATTGAGGGAGGAAAAAAAGCAGTCGCCCCAGTTCTTAATCTCATCCTCGCCATTTCCAATCGGCCTCATAAGTTAGTCCAGAAATAAATACCGAAATAAATAGTCAGCCGATAAACGCATTCCCTCTGAGGCACCCGGTGCGATGGCATGGAAGCCGGAATGACTTCGACGGATAATGATACGGGAATGCGGCATGACGTCAGGCGGCCACGTCATCGGACAGGGGGAATCCACGTGGGACGGCCCGATTGGGGGAGTGAATGCAACCTGCTGCCCCGGCAGGGATTACGGGAGCGATGACGCAACAGACGATATCATTCTGGATTCAATTCTGTGTGGTAATTTCCGGATTCCGTAAGTGTACGTTGGTATGCGAGTGGGAGGTCTGGTATCAGTGGGGAAGATGATTTAAAAATTTATAAGTCGTATGTTTTGCATTCAATTTGTACATAGGTTGCTTCAGAAATCCCTTCAGTCCCACCATTTCTTCGAGCAATACTCGCTCCTATCTAAAATAGTTGCAAAAGATATTGGTTTTATAATGAAAAAGTTTGCTTTCATTTAAAGATGTGTATGTTTAGTTCCTGTTTTTTTTTTCCTTAAACAAAAGGGGGGGGGGGGACTAATCGTTTCATTACCTATAACTTTTAGAAATAACCGACCACCAAGACATGATCGAGTGAAATTCTATATTGAACAACCGCATTCACGTTCCTATCCGGAGTTACTCGGAGAGGAAGCATAATTCTCTACTATGTCACAGCGCGTTTTCTGGGCACCAGAGTTATACAGTTAGATACAGTAGATTTTTTTTTCTTTTCTTTTCTCTTTTTTTTTTTTTTCTTTTTTTTAAATTCGGGTGAGCTTTCGACTTAAATTTACCTATATCGATCGAAAACGCTGGTACTGTTTCAGCAAATTTGCTTTTTTCATGTCTATTATTGGCGCATTTAGTGTATCGAATAAGGAACAAAAGGGTATTTAACAAATAAAGTCTGAAGAATGTACCATATGATTTTCTTGGGCTGTTTGATATGAATAAGCTGAAAGATAAGCATCGCAAACTTCAAACGTGAACATCATTTTATAATTTTGATTAAACAGGAATTTAGTTTGTATCTTTGGACTCCAAATTGTGTTTGCATTTAGCAGTAAATTACCACCTCTAAACCCGGGCTAAGGTAGAACTACATGCAATATACCAGACATCTCGGTTATCACATCGAGAGACAGCAGTTTCGTTTTTATTAGCACTCATCAGTCTGGATTAGTGAATCACCGAGCTGGAGGCAAATGTCATATCATTGAAGCTAAAAGTGCCAACAAACTGGTAGACAAAGTAAATTTGTCTCACCAGCGAGTATCCGCAATATGGTGCGACTCGACTCGCGAATTGAAGGCAAAGCTAGGGCATTAATAAATGCACTCGTTTGAACACTGGAAGTGGAAGGTACACGCAAGGAGGTTATCCAGTTTAGAAGCTCCAGTCTTAAAGAAAAGAGCTTTTCCTAAATTTCTGAAAGAAGTTATGAACGATAAAATGTTCGGTGTCGTATTGACGAGGCTACCAATCTTGAGTCGACCAATGACTAATACACTCTGCCATCTGAAACAAACATTTCTACTTGTGTCAACGAGCTTGCTACAGAAAGTAATTTCATACAGAATTTTGTCAAGGTGGACCTTCTTCAGTATCCTCATCAATCGCTAACCTCTTCAAAAGACACTTTTTCTACCAGAAAGACAAAACAAATAATAATAACGACGGAAAAATATTTGTTTATTTTCTCAGGACCGGCACATTATGAATATTTTAAGAAGAATTTGGCAAAAACGAAAGAATTAAAAGTGAGAAAAGTGCAACGGGGTGTCAAGAAACATAGGAAATGAAATGATAACCATGAAAAACCAGAAGAGATAAAAATAGGAGAGTATGTAGTCTTTTCTACAGAGAGGTGTTATTTCCAGGTGAACTGAAATTTCTGCAACTGCTTCAACTTTTTGAGCCATCTGGGAGGTTGGAAATGGCCAGAAAAATGGGATGAATGGGACAACAAATGGAAATTCGTATATACAAGAATTGTTGACTCAGCCCCCGAACTCGAATTTTTATGAAGTTAACATCTCGCAGTCTCATAACTTATAACTTATGACATTAAGGTATAATTTTTTGTATATTTCCATAACGTTCATTACATTCCTGTATTCGTACCAAGTAGGCAAGAATTCGTTTATTATGCCTTTTCTTATTACAAAGCATATGTCCACTACTGACGGTAAACAGTGTTAGCAACTATAGTCCCGTTTTCAGTTGCTATCAACTATTAACTCGATGTCTTTTTTTTATTATTTAAAAAAATACAAATATTTCGCATTCTTTTTTTTTAATCTAATTCTTGCTCCATTATGATGGGAAATATGAATACATTTAACACTAATTATATTTCCCCTACCATGAAAGCACTCGAATCTATGCTAACAAAGAAAATAATAAATCCTTAAACTTTCAAATACTGATAAATTTACCTTAACTGATGCAGTTTTCAAACCTCTAAAAAACAGAATTTTTCGAATAAAATAAAATATTTTCACGTTTTTTTGTATTTATTGCAGATTTTACTCTGCATGTCGATAATGTCAATTTCGTGTATTTTTATATTCAATATGCGTACGTACTTTCTGAAATTGCCACTTCAAAACTTTTTCTGCTCGTTTCATTCCGTATACTAATGGAGTCTTCTTCGATGATGCCAAAGCCTTTCAGATAAAAAACCGCCGCCCGCAATTTTTCAGTACCAACCCACCATGAAACAGACTCCCAGCAAAACCCAACTTCTCTCTTCTTTAAAACGGGATGGATTATCGTCCGCGGCAATCGCATCCTAGAAATGAATCTCTCCCCACAGAAAACCTCCCAAATCCCCCTTATCAAGAAGGGACTCAGCGCACACGATAAGGGAGAATCTCGCCCCCCTTCAAAGTGGCCCCGGGACCCCTGACATCCAATTACACATTCCCTGAGTCAGGCAGTCCCTTGGGTCAACACCGTGTGATGATATTCCATCCACCTCATTCCACTGTTTAACCTTCTGTGAGGGAATCTGGAGATATTGATCAGAACACTCAACGGATGCTTAGGTGGTTAGAGAGGGGGGGGGAGGATCCTAAGTGGAAGAAGAAGTTGACACTATTAGTAAGACTTAGAAAAACCTAATGGTTAAGCGCCAAATCTTGAAATATTTTGGGAGCGTAGATTCAAGGTAGTAATGGAAATGTGAATGATCCGTTTGGGCATTAATACTTCATACTCTCAAGAATTTTGAATGACTTTGCGTTAAAAAAAAAGGAAAAACGAAAACAAAAAAATTATAACTATAGGTAATTTACATTGACGATAGCATCGGCATAGTTCGAATTAATTTTCCTTCTGTGTGACGATACAGTCGTCAATTTATATTATTTATAATTACACTTTATTATTAGTTTTCTTTTCCCAAAAATTTTTACGATGTCATTAAAAATTCGTGAACTTGTGAAATAATATGGCGAAAACCGCATATTGCTAACACGATTCGTTGCTTTTCTATGAATTAAAAATGTGTCGAGGAATTTTTAGACACCTTGTATAACCAAGTTGACATCAAGTTTGTAGATAAAATTAAAATACTGGGTGCAGCGTCAGTTAGAGAATATATGCGTTTCTTAGAGCCAGCCTCATGTTGTCAAAATTTCTAGGGAAAATCTCTGTAAAACTGTCTTTTCGGCAGCGTTCGTATCACCGCAGCAAAAAGATACTTCACTCTGCGAAACACTTACCGTAGAACGGAAAAAACCAGATCTAATTGGAACCATAGGTAGTTCAGATTTTTCAAATAGTTCGAATTTTCAAACATAACCAAGAACGGGGCCCCAACACATTAGGGAAAATAGTTTCATTAAGTAATACAGCCCAAATTCAAAATAATAGAATATCAGAATTGTTTGAACAAAACTTGTATCTAAGTCGGGAAAAATGAGCGCATGCAAATTAAAATGAGTAAAACTCGTTATTCATGAATGGGTAAGTCAATTTAAACAATTTTTCAGATATTATTTTAGCAACTTATGTATGATTAACACATTGGAAAAATAGAGAGATTTTTATATGGCTCAAAAAATTAGAATAATCTATTCATTCAACGTGAATTTTAAATAGTAGCAAAAATACTTGCATACCTGTTAACCGATTGTTGTCCTAAGTGTATAGCTTGGCGCCTGGATAATTTTACGCTCTTTTAAAAGCCTTTCATTGCTCAAACCGGATCGTCAAGGTGATAAATAGGAAACAAACAAAGTTACACATTGTATTATTTTTTAAAGTTAGATAAAAACTGTCCAACCCAGTTCAAATGAATGTTTTATAATCTATAGTATATAAAATTTAAAGGAATATAAAAGGACTGACCAACTAAAAAGTAGCCGAAGAATACGAGGTAGAAAAATTGCAACACCTGGCAGAGATAAACCCAAATTAATGTAAATTTTCCAAAATAACCGTTGAAAAATGCTTCTTACGTCCATAAGTGTGAGAAGGAATATATAGATATCTTGTCCACGTCAACTACACTTGGACGGTTGCATAAACTGCAGTTTTAATTGTGGATCTACGAAGTAGGGCCATAAAGATAAACATGAAGCAGAAACGTGCACGACTCTCCTGGAGCAAAGAGAAGCTCATAAAGGGGCAACAAGGTTGGAAAAATATTATATTCAGTGATGATTCTTTTTTTTTTTTTTTTTTTTTTGAAACATCTATGAACCAAAAAAAAAAATAATGTTTGGGTTTGACGTTTAAAAAGAAAAGCGTATGAGAAATCTTGTATAAGACGTTCTCTTCAATTTGACACATCCTTTTTGGCTTGTGGGTGTATGAAGAAGAGTGTTGGAATTGGGAAATTATTTATATCTTAAAATAAAACAATGCATGACTTCCGCTGTTTATAAATAATACTGCATGATACTTCATCTGAGGTACAGCAGTTACACATTTAGTGACAAATGTTATCTTTTAGCAAGATTCTACTCCGTGTCATGACTCTAAATCGACTCATAGATTTTAAACAGAAAGAGGAATTTCGGTATTAAACTGGCCAAGCAACTCTACCAATTTCAATACGATCAAGAATTTATGTTACCGACAGATCTAAAGAAAGCGGTTCAAGACCTGGTGCTCTCCAACAAAATTGAGCTCCTTGCCGCATTGAAGAGGGTATGGAAACAGTGTCAGAAACAATTAATGTGAACAAGTGGTAGAATCCGTGTGTGAAAAGATTAAAGCACTGAATCATGTAAAAAATAACGCACTTTAGTATTGATATTGTTTCTTTTGAAAGTGTTTTTCCCCTTTTAATTTCAATATTTTGACTCAATGTAAACCTTCATCGCTATAAACTTCTAGATTATTCTGTCTAAGATTATTTTTTATTGAGTATATTCGAAATGAACTGCACAGTTTAAGATCTAAGAAAGGTGGCACGTTCATTTAAATACCTACTTTGCACTTATATTTGGTTAGAAAAACTTTTTTTTCCAAAAAGCGAGAAGTATTCTATTATTTTGAATTTGGGTTGTATATAATCTAGTACATAACGCTACAATAAAAACACTTTTATAACGAAATTTCACAAAAAAATAATTCTCATAGTTTACTGAACATGAAGTTAAAATATTTATACTGTGATCAATTATTATACAGTGCAATTAAACTAATGAAATTAAATAATGAACTTTAGAAAAATACACTGGTTTTATGCAAAAAAAAAGTTGAATTAATGCAAAAGAAACTGCTCTATACATTAATTATTGAGAGTCTGATATCTCCGGTAGAATCCGATCACCCGATAAAAGCTTTTATTGGATGTCTTTGCATCCAAAAGCTCACCTTTTTGCATTAAAAAAGGGGTCCCTTTAAGCTTCAAAACACGTGTACGCTGTATTCTGCAAATTTTGTGCTTTATAGCGTTGTTATAATTTCTATTACATGGTATGAACTCTCAGGTTCATTTAAGGCAATGCTTAATTTCTTTATTGAATCAGGAATTTCCAAGCTTAAGGTGCCAGTCAAAATGAGACACTTGTGAACACAACATGTGTTGTACATTTGAACAGTTCCCCTGCTGTAACTATTAGTGTAGGACATTACGAATTTTTAAGGGAGGAGAGCACCCAAATTTTCCAAAAAAAAAAAAAGGTTTTGAGATTTTGATAAATGTAGAGAGCCCCAATGGTCTTCTTTCATAATCCAAAATGTTGTTTAAATCAATGAATTATTGGGAAAACTAGAAGAAATTTACTAAACTCAAATGCACTGCTTATAATTGAAATTAATTTTTTCCTTCCCAATTTTCCCATAACCACGTTTTTAAAACTTGTATTTAGGCCAACAGCTCAAGCGAAAAACCTATTAACTCTATACATTTTATACTTTGCAAAAATGGTATAACATATTATTGTGATAATACCTCTAAAAGCTATTGTACATGCAATATATTGTTTTGAATTAATGCTCATTTAAAGTTAGGAGGCAAAAACATGTTTTTCGGGGGAATCTTTCAAACATTTCCCATAAAATTTGATTTAGTTAATTTTTTTCCAAATTAAAGATTATATCACTCTTTTAACGTAAATTCCCGAATATGGGGATGAAACATTACTTACACCTATTAATATTGCATATCGTTGAAAAGGGTGACATTTTCCACGTTCTACGGAGTTAGTTTCAATGCTCTAACTTAATTACGGCAAGAGTTGTTTGTGTTTTTAACTGGAACTTTTTTAAGCTTAGCTGAAAATTAGGCACTACACGACCTATGGTCGAAAAACTAAGCTTCTATCTCTAAAGGGAAAAAAGTTACAAGCCCTTTTAAATCAAGTTTAAAAAATCGCATCTCCATTCAAGTTGCCAATCATTTTATTTTCGCGTTTCCACGGTTACGCTTTTAAACCCACTGTTTCCTTTACATTTTTTTCATTTTGAATTTCTCAAACTTATTTTATTTTGTGTTTCCATGGTTACGCTTTTAGATCCCTCTTTTTCATTTTAATTTGTTACTACCTACGCTGCGCGTCTTTGCCCGTTCTACCATAAAAACAAAAATTGTGTCAAAGACTTATGCTCGACAATCAGGCTTAAATATAAGAAAAAAAAACATCATGCAAAATTTCACTTCCAAACAATGATGACAGTATTAAAATACTGGGAATGGATAATATGAATTTAAAAAGCGTAACCATGGAAACATAAAATAAAATAAGTTTAAGAAATTAAAGTGTGAAAGATACAATGGATTCAAAAAGCGTAACCATGAAAACGCCTAAAATGAATGGTTAACAACTTGAATGGAAATGGAATTTTTCAAACTTGATTTAAAAAATCTTGTAACTTTTTTTTTCCTTTGGAGTTTACTTTTTCGACCAAAGGTCAAGATAGATCTGGAGTAAAAAATGTCGCTTTTTCCAATGTTATCAAAAAGAAAACTGTAGGAGAATTCCTTTACTTTTTATTGATTTATTTACGGAAGAAAGTAGTACCTGAAAAATTCAAGCTTAAACCGCAAATAACTCCCGCCGTAATGAAGTTAGTGCATTGAAAAAAACTGCGTGGAACGCGAAAAATTCTACCCTTTCTAACGATACGCAATATTAATATGTGCAAGTAATTTTTCACCCACATAATCGAGAATTTATGTGAAAATTGGGCCTAAATTGGAATAAAAAATGAACTACACGCCGATTTTTTTTTTTTTTCGAACTGGTCTGAAAACCTTTCCGAGGCAAAAATTAAGATTCTGTGAAAATATCAGCGAAATCGGCCGGGTAGTTCTCGAGTTTTGCTCGTTTAAACAAACAGACGCTTTTTGGAGACTTCATTTTATACCATGTAAAGAAAAGTATTTTAATAACTGTCATCATTGTTTGGAATTGAAATTTTGCATAGTGTTTTTTTTTTATTAAGAACTTTTATTATACTTGGCGTGGTTGTCACGGAGAAAGCTGACTCCTGGTTTTGCTTTTATCTCTGCAACTAGACCACTTAAAGACTTCGGGATTTTACTAAATGATTTGCTTAATCTTAAGGTAAAACTTAGCGCAGAAAAATTAAAATTCTAAAATAAAATTATTATTTTAGTTAGGATAAAAAACAGCAAACTTCATGTAATTTCCCTATTAAATGTTTAACTATAAAACCCGTTGTTACAAATTTTGTTGCCTTGCAACAGTAATGTTAAAAGCAATCATAATGAAAATTTTGAAACAAGGCTTCTTTGAAGCAAGGATGAAATAAGCAAGCATAAATCCTTGAGAGGAACAAGGATTAAATTCTAGGTCCAACGGCTTTGTTTTAGACACGTATATAGGTTTTTTTCCCTTTTAGTACCAAGTATTTATATGAAAAAATAAGGTGAAGTTTCGTGATTGTGAAATTATTCTATTTCTAAAATATATTTAAACTAAAAAACTTTAAATAACAGAATTTTTTTTTAATA